>NC_083410.1:76560976-76860976 GCF_020745735.1 Hemiscyllium ocellatum | reverse complement strand
TGAGCAATGAAGACAAGCATGTTAAATGCCTTCTTAACCAGCCTCTCTACCTATGGCACAACTTTCAAAGAACTATGTACCTGAACTGCTAGGTCTCTTTGTTCAACAATACTTCCTATGGCCTTACTATTAACTATATAAGTTCTGCCCTTGTCTATTTTACCTTGCATTTATCCAAATTTAACTCGAGCTGCCATACCTCCAATTGATCAAGATCCCTTTTGTAATCTTAGATAATATTCTTCACTGCCACAATCCTGCCAATTTTGATGTCATCCACAAAATTACTAATTATGTCTCCTAAATTCTCATTCCAAATCATTTTATATAAATAGCAAATAACAGTGGAATTAGTCCTGATCCCTGTGGAACATTGCTGGTCACAGACCAAAGCCAACCCTCACAATCACCCTCTGTCTCTTACCAAAAAGCCACAGAATTATGCAGCATGGAAACAGTCCCTTCAGTCCAACTAGTCCATGCCATCCCTAATCCTACCTGCCTGCATTAGGTCAATATTCCTCCAAAACTGTCCTGTTATCCAAATGTCTTTTCAATGTTATGTTACATAATTCTTTGAAATTTGCATCACAGGTGGTTAAGAAGGAGTTTAGTTTGCTTATCTTCATTGCTCAGACCTCTGAATATAGGTATTAGAACATCATGTTGAGTTTGTGCAGGACGTAAGTGAGGCCTCTTCTGGAGTACTGTTTGCAGTTCTGGTTGCCCTGTTAAAGGAAGGATATTATTACATTGGAGAGGATTCAAACGATTTACCAGGAATGGAGGGTTTGACATAGATTACATTACTTACAGTGCGGAAATAGGCCCTTCGGCCCAACAAGTCCACACCGACCCGCCGAAGTGCAACCCACCCATACCCCTACATATACCCCTTACCTAACACTACGGGCAATTTAGCATGGCCAATTCACCTGACCCGCACATCTTTGGAATGTGGGAGGAAACCGGAGCACCCGGAGGAAACCCACGCAGACACGGGGAGAACGTGCAAACTCCACACAGTCAGTCGCCTGAGGTGGGAATTGAACCCAGGTCTCTGGCGCTGTGAGGCAGCAATGCCGCCCACTGACTTATAAAAGTAGACGGATAGACTGGGACATTTTTCACTGGAGTGTAGGAGGTTGAGGGGTGACCTTAGAAGGGGCATAGAAAAGGTCAAAAGCAAAAGTCTTTTTCCTAAGATGGAGGAGTTCAAAATTAGGGGACAAATTTTTAATGTGAGAAGAGAAAGATTTAAAAAAAACACGAGGGGCAATTTTTTTAACACACAGAGAGTGGTTCGTGTATGGAATGAGCTTCCTGAGGAAATCATGGATTCAGATACATTTAGTATTCAGTTGGCAAGCTCTCCCTGAATCCCATGTGATCTAACTTTACTACATAATCTACTGGGTGGAATTGTGCCTCAGTGATTAGCACTGCTGCCTCACAGCACCAGAAACCTGGTTCAACTCCACCCTTGGGCAGATGTCTGTGTGAAGTTTGCAGATTCTCCCTGTGTCTGTTTCCTTCCACAGTCCAAAGATGTGCAGGTTAAGTGGAAATGCTAAATTGCCCATAGCATTCTGGTAGTGTTTTGGCGAGGTGGATTGGCCATGGGAAATGCAGGGTTATATGGATAAGGTAGGGGATGAGTTTGGGTGGGATAGTCTTTGGAGGGATAATGTGACTTCTGCCCTCAATCAGCTTTTGAAAGTTCTTGCCTAATACCATCAAAATTAGCCGTCTTCCAATTTAGAACTTCAACTTTTAGATCTAGTCTATCTTTTTCCATCATTATTTTAAACTTATAGAATTATGGTCACTGGCCCCAAAGTACTCCCCCTCTAACATCTCAGTCATCTGCCCTGGCTTATTTCCTAAGAGTAGGTCAAGTTTTGCACTTTCTCTAGTCAGTACATCCATATATTGAATCAAAACATTTTCCTGTATACACTTAACAAAATTCCTCTCCATCTAAACCCTTAACTGGCAGTCCCAGTCTATGTTTGGAAAGGTAAAATCCCCTACCATAACTACCCTATTATTCTTACAGATAACTGAGGTCTCCTTACAAATTTGTTTCACAATTTCCCTGTGACTATTAGGGGTCTATAATACAATCCCAGTAAGGTGATCATCCTTTCCCTATTTCTCAGTTCAACCCAAATAACTTCCCTGGATGTATTTCCGGGAATATCCTCCCTCAGTACAGCTGTAATGCTATCCCATATTAAAAATGCAACTCTCCCTCCTATCTTGCCTCCCTTTCTATTCTTCCTGTAGCATTTGTATCCTGGAACATTAAGCTGCCAGTCCTATCCATCACTGAACCATGTTTCTATAATTGCTATGATATCCCAGTCCCATGTTCCTATCCATGCCCTGAGTTCATTTGCCTTCCCTGTTAGGCCTCTTGCATTGAATTAATTGCAGTTTAATTTATCAGTCCTGCCTTGTTCTCTGCTTTGTCCCTGCCTGCCATGACTATTTAACTCGCTTCTTCCATCAATTGTACCAGTCTCAGATTGATTGGCACCATATCCACAAACATTCACTGCTTCCATCATTGATGCTTAGCAGCAGCAATGTGTACCATCTACAAGATATGTCTCAGAAATTCATATTGACTCCTTAAGACAGTACCTCTCCAGGCTACTCACACTGACTTGGAAATATGATGCATTCTGTGAGTATCACTGGGTCAAGTATTGAAACTGATTCGAACAACATTATGGGTCTACCTACTCCAGATGGACTGCAGAGATCCAAGAAGGCAGCGTACCACCACTATCTTGAAAGAACTGGAGATGGTCAATAAATGGTGGCCCGAGTAGTGATGTCCACATCTTATGAAATATTTTTTCAAGGCAAAGATTCTATAATTGCTGCTGAGTTTGATCTGTATTATATGTAAGTTGCTCTGGGCCTTCCTATAAATAGGCAACCTTTTCTTTAGATTAATGATACAGAGCTTGTAGTACATCCTCCTTCCATTCTTACTCTTTCAGCTCTTGCAGAGAGATATAGACAGGTTGAATATATTACATGGAAATGTGAGGTCATGCACTTTGTCTGGAAGAACAAAGATGCTGAATATTATTTAAATGGAGAAAGACTGTAGAAATCTATGAAACAGAGGGTTTTGGGAGTCAGATTCTGTAGGTAATAGAGAAGACAAGTATAATTTAGGCCTTTATTTCAAAGAAAATGCAGTATAGAACTAGGAAAATTTTGCTGAAACTAAGACACTAGTCAGACCATTGTTAGAACAGTTTTAGGTCCCTTATTAAGGAAGAATATACTGCCATTGGAGGGCGTCCAGAGAAGATTTGCTAAGCTGATACTGGGTTTGAAGGGATTGTTTGCATTAGACATAGCTAATCTAGAAACTAAAGCTCCAGGCAGTGTTTAAACATTTTGTATTTTGTTAGGAGATCTGCTGTGTCCCAACTTAAATTACACAATTTTGTGTACATCTTGACAATATGCTTTTAAGATTTCCTTTCTTTCTATTGCTTGAGCTTATTCCCTGATCACTTGCCTTTCTTAAGTGAGAATGAGACTTAAAAGGCTGGCTCATGTACTTTAGCACTAAGATTTTTGACCATGTGTTCTATCTGTTGACTTGTACAAGTATGATAGGTCTCATTGGGAGGATATTTTCCAACACTGTTCACCATGTCATGTTAACGATACTGGTATAATAATTATTCTCTAGAGATAGTTAACTCTATGAGCTATATTATTTAAAGCAGTAGAGATATCATTAGTTAAGAATTAGATATTACCACAATTTACTGATTTCTTTGTCTGCACCTTGCATACCCACAGGACTCTGACTGCCGACGACATAGTGTAAACATAACAAAGGAATCTGGGTTTAAGTCTCACTTGCTCTAGAGGTGTATAATAATATAACAGGTTAATTAGAAACTATCTATAAACATAAGACATGTGCCCTTGAAGGTGAAATCTGTTTAAAGCACGGTACGCAATTAACAACTTACACAATGATCATGCCAAATTCTGGATCCTTCATGGTTCATTCGTATTACGTACAATATATAAACATTAACATTATTGATATTGAACTGTACTTCATGATTCAGCGCTTCCAGAAGATGAGAGCCTCATTAGCATTGCACTAAAATGTTCTTGAGACTGATTCAATACTGAGGGGAAAATGGCATCCTGTTATCATTGATGCAACATCAATACTGTTTAAATTCTCAGTACTCAGTTAAAGGCTTTGTAGGTAAGAAACAGACACAAAAGCTTTATTTATTCTTTACATCCTGTAACAGCTCATTGTTATTATTTCAGTATTAATTACAAATACTGTTCTGCTCTCACTGTATTGTTCACATGGTACTTTGCTGCAATATAGGATGCATATGAGTTTTTAAGACAGTTTACTGTTGTTCCTTGACCTTTATGCTACATGTCATTGGGACTGTGTTATAGACCCCCAAACAGCCAACGTGAGCTAGAGGAGCAGATGTTTAGAGAGATTGCAGATATCTGGAGGAATAATAGCATAGAATTGGTTGAAGATTTTAATTTTCTGGGCCACCCAGAGGTAAAGGCCACAACATGGTGGAATTTGCCAAATCTGTCCAAGAAAGTTTCCTAAGTCAATATGTAAAGGGAGAGTGCAACACTGATCCTCCTCTCAGGAAACAAGGTTGGGCAAGTGACTGAAGTGTCAGTCAGAGAGTACTTTGTTTCCAGTGATCATAACTCTCTTAGTTTTAACAGAGTTATGAATAAAGATAGGACAGGTCCACAGGTTCAGGTGCTAAACTGAAGTAGGGCCAATTTTGGGGTCATGAGGCAGGATCTAGCAGAGGTTGCTTGGGTGAGTTTGTTTAAAGGAAAAGGAATGACTGGCAAATGGGAGGCTTTTAAAAGTGTGATATCAAGAGTCCAGAGACAATATGTCCCTCTTGGGTTGAAGGGAGAAGCTGTCAAGTTTTGGGATGCCTAGCCGATGAGGGATATTGAGGCTCTGGAGAGGAAAAAGAAGAAAGTATACATTTGGTTTAAGCTATTGGGCTAGGATGAATCATTAGATGACTGTAAAAAGTGCAAGGGCACACTTAAGAGTGAAATCAGAAGAGAAAAACGAAGATATGAGATGGATTTGACAGATAAGGTTAAAGATAATCCCAGAAAGGTCTATTGCTATATTAAGAGTAAAAGTGCAGCTAAAGAAAGATCAGCATGTCTGTCTATGTCTGGAGCCAAAGGAGGTGAGGGAGATTTTTAATGTATATTTCTCCTCAGTGTTTACTGGAGAGAATCATGAATGCTAAGGAAATAAGTAGGGATGTCTTGGTCACATACATATTACCAGAGAGGAGGTGTTTGCAACCTTAAAGCGCATTGAGGTCGATAAATCCCCTTGGCCTGATCAAGTCCATCCTCAGATATAATGCAACTTGTTGGGCCGAAGGGCTTGTTTCCACACTGTAAGTAATCTAACTAACAAGCTAGAGATGAATTTGCAAAGGCTCTTGCAGAGATTTTTGTTTCACCTTTAGCCACTGGTGAAGTTCTGGAAGACTGGAGGGTGGCTAATGTTGTTCCATTGTTCAAGAAAGATAGCAAAAACAAACCAGGGAATGCCAAGCCAGTGAGCTTATAACCAGTAGTATGTAAGTTGATGGAGAGGATACTGAGGGACAGGATCAACCAACATTTGGATAGTCAAGGTCTGAATAGGGATAGTCAACATGGATTAACATGCCAGAACTCATGTCTGATGAATCTTTTAAAGTTTCTCAAAGAGGTAACCAAGAGGATAGACGAGGGTAGAGTAGTGGATGTTGTCTATATGGACTTTAATAAGGCCTTTGACAAGGTCTTGCACAGTGGGCTAGTCATGAAGGTTAGATTGCATGGGATTTGGGGAGACTCATAGAATCATAAAATCCATAGAATTCCCACAGTGTGGAAACAGGCCCTTTGGCCTAACAATCCAGCTAATTGGATTCAAAATTGACTCAATGGTAGGAAGCAGAGGGTGATGGTTGAAGGTAAATTCTTGGACTTGAGGCCTGAGACTAGTGGTGTCCCACACAGGGGTCGGTACTGGGATGTTTAATATTTGTTATTTACATAAATAAATTGGATATGAATATACAAGGCACGATTAGTAAGTTTGCGGATGATGCAAAATTAGGAGGTATCATTGATAGTTAGGCAGGTTATCAAAACTTACAGAGGGATCTTGATCAGGTGGGGAAGAGGGCTGAGGATTGGAAAATGCAATTCAGTACAGAAAAGTTGTATTTTTGAAAGACAAACTAAGGTAGGACTTATACAGTTAACGGTAAGCTCCTGAGGAGTGTTGTGGCACAGAGGGACTTAGAAGTACAAGTACACAATTCTTTGAAGGCACCATCACAGGTGGTGAATAAGGCATTTAGCATGCTGTCCTTCATTGGTCAAGGAATTGAGTGTAGGAGTTGGGACATTGTTCGGATGTTGCAAGAACTATAGGTCTGAGTTATAGGGAGATGTTGGCCAGGATAGGACTTTATTCCTTGGAGCATAAGAAAATGAGAGGTAAGAAAATGAGACCTTATTGAGGTGCATAAAATCATGAGGTGCATAGGTGGGATGAATGCATAAGGTCTTTTTTTTCCCAGGGATGGAGAGTCAAAAGCTAGAGAGCATAAGTTTAAGGTTAGAGGGGAACTGAGGAGCAACTTCTTCACGCAGAAAATGGTGCATATATGTAACGGGCTACCAGAGAAAGTGATTGAGACAAGTACAATAACAATAAAATTTAAAACACATTTGGATAGGTAAATGGATGGGAAGTGTGCAGAATGATATGGACCAAATGAGGACAATTGGAATTAGCTGAGTAGATGCCATGGTCAACATGGACCAGTTGGACTGAATGGCCTGTTTCTATGCTGTATTACTCTATGACTCTATGACCAAATGTACGGCCTCACCACTACCTTACCACAGCAAAACTTCATCATCTTACATCCAAGTACACTTAAAGGTAAGGTCCTAGGGAGTGTTGCTGAACAAAGAGACCTTGGAGTGCAGGATCATAGCTTGTGGAAAATGGAATGACAGGTGGTTATGTGTTTGGTATGCTTTCCTTTATTGATCAGAGAATTGAGTACAGGAGTTGGGAGGTCATGTTGCGGCTGTACAGGGCATTGGTTAGGCCACTGTTGGAATATTGCGTGCAATTCTGGTCTCCTCCCTATCGGAAAGACATTGCGAAACTTGAAATGGTTCAGAAAAGATTTACAAGGATGTTGCCAGGGTTGGAGGACTTGCCAGGGAGAGGCTGAACAAGCTGCGGCAGTTTTCCCTGGAGCGTCGAAGGCTGAGGGGTGACCTCATAGAGGTTTACAAATTTGTGAGAGGCTTGGATAAAATAAATAGACAAAGTATTTTTGCTGGGGTGGGGGAGTCCAGAACTAGAGGCATAGGTTTAGGGTGAGAGGGGAAAGATATAAAAGAGATCTAAGGGGCAACTTTTTTGCACAGAGAGTGGTACGTGTATGGAATGAGCTGCCAGAGGATATGGTGGAGGCTGGTACAATTACAACGTTTAAAAGGCATTTGGATGAGTATATGAATAGGAAGGATTTGAAGGGTTATGGGCAGCTATTGGCAGGTGGGACTAAATTGGGTTGGGATATCTGGTCAGCATGGACAGGTTGGACCAAAGGGTCTGTTTCCATGCTGTACATCTCTATGACTATTTGATCCACAGTCAGTATTTAGGGACGTGAATATGAAATTAGCAAGTTTGACTGCAACTGAGTAATATCTAGCTTAATTTTGGTGAGGTATGACTGAGGTGAGAAATGGAAGGTGACAGTAGATGAGGGTATGGCTGGAGAAAAAGTGCAGGAAAGGTAGCTTTAAATACTTAGGGCATTGGGATTAGCATGGGGGTGAAAGTGTGACCTATATATGCAAAGACGATGTACCTAAACCGCGCCAGGACTTATTTCCTTGCAGGTTAGTTTGCTAATGCTGTTTTTGAGGGTTTAAACTAATTTGACATGGATCTGGAAGCCAGGAGGTAATATCAGAGGGGAATGCAAAAGTGCAAAGAATTTTGGGAGCTAGGCAATGGGTTTGGTGTAAAAAAGTAATAGATCTCCCCGTGTCTGCGTGGGTTTCCTCCGGGTGCTCCGGTTTCCTCCCACAGTCCAAAGATGTGCGGGTCAGGTGAATTGGCCAAGCTAAATTGCCCGTAGTGTTAGGTAAGGGGTAAATGTAGGGGTATGGGTGGGTTGCGCTTCGGCGGGTCGGTGTGGACTTGTTGGGCCGGAGGGCCTGTTTCCACACTGTAAGTCTAATCTAAGTCTAATCTAATCTAATCTAAATTAGGGCTATGGTGCAGTAATGGGAACGTACAAGTGGAGTAAATAAAGTTGCTGAGCTGTAGATGCATATAGATTCAGTTAGCCACATGGTAATATGTTATGTCTTTTCAGAGATTGAACATAAAGAACGGTAAAACTTGATATTAAATTTTCTTGATAACAGGTGTTCAGGAATGACAGCACTATCTAAGGTGAGTGTTCTGAAGAAACATGATATCCCAGAAAGGTCAAGCATAGATTTTATTTGGCTCAAGCTAAGGAACAAAACGGCGCAATGACATTACTAAGACTGGTCAGTGGGCCACTATCCAATAGCAGTGATTGTGAGGAACAAATTTGATAGAAAATTACAAACAAGTTCAAGAATTATCATGTAGTTACAATGAGGAAATATTACATCCTGATTTGGATAATATAAAAGGCAGAAAGGGACTAGAATTCTTAGTGTGTTTAGGCTGTCTTTAGAGAAGGCAGAATTTGGACACCTTCAGGTATATTCCCACATAATGGATAGGTGAGGCAAACAAATCCATAACTCCTTGATGATGGAAGAGTTAGAGATTAAGATGAAGCTGAAGAAGTGTGCTTATGACAGATGTCAGAAAAAAGTACAACTGATAACAAAGCTGAATATTGAAGGTTGAGGGAAAATTGGAAATGAAAATAAAAGAAGCAAAGAGACAGTATGAAAAGTGACGGGCAGACAATATAAAAAAAATCTAGAAAGCTTAGAAGCCCCATGAAGTACTTCTGCTCCCACTCCAGAAGTATGTAATAACTCTCTGAACAGGTTGATTTCAAAATATATATACAGAGGAAAAGGAAAAAGAGGAGCTGAGTCCATTAGAGATCAATAAAGTAATGTGTATATGAATGTAGGGAGCATGGTGAAGTACAAAATTAAGTATTAATATCTCTCTTCACCAAGGAAAAAGATGCTGCCAAGGTCATGGGGAAAGCAGATTGAGTTCAAATACTTGAAGGATTTAAAATTAGTCGGAAGATTATATTAGACATGCTGTCTGTACTTAAAATTGGTACGATACCAGAATTGATTGTAATGCATCAAATATACTGAGGGGAAATTGGTGAAAATTATGAAGACACAGGACATAATTTTCCAATCTTAGGCCCTTAAGGTGATTCCAGAGGATTCAAGAATTATTTAGAACATAGAACATTAGAGCGCAATACATAGAGCCCTCAATGTTGCGCCGACATGTGAAACCAATCTGAAGCCTATCTAACCTCACTATTCCATTCTTGCCCATATGCCTGTCCAATGACTATTTAAATGCCCTTAAAGTTGGCAAGTCCACTACTGTTGCAGGCAGTGTGTTCCACACCCCTGCTACTCTCTGAGTAAAGAAACTACCTCTGATGTCTGTCCTATATCTATCACCCCTCAATTTAAAGCTAAGTCGCCTTGTGCTAGCCATTGCCATCCGACAAAAAAGACTCTCACTGTCCAACCTATCTAACCTTCTGATTATCTTATACATCTCAATTAAGTCGTCTCTCAACCTTCTTCTTTCTAACAAAAATGGCCTCAAGTCCCTCAGCCTTTTCTCATAAGATCTTCTCTCCATACCAGGCAACATTCTAGTAAATCTCCTCTGAACCCTTTCCAAAGCTTCCACATCCTTCCTATAATGCAGTGACCAGAACTGTACGCAATACTCTAAATATGGCCGCACCAGAGTTTTGTACAGCTGCAGCATGATCTCATGGTTCCAAAACTCAATCCCTCTACCAATAAAAGCTAATATACTGTATGCCTTCTTAACAACCCTATCAACCTGGGTGGCAAATTTCAGGGGTCTATGTACCTGAAAACCATGATCTCTCTGCTTATCTACACTACCAAGAATCTTACCATTTGCCCATTTAGTAAAGGTGTAGCAATAAGCTACTCATCCATAAGCCAGCAAGTTTACAATCATTGAGGTTTACGACACAGAAAAAAATCCCTTTGGCTTATTGAGTCTGTGCTAGTTAAATATAATTTCATAACTATTGAAATCACATTTTCCAGCGCTTGGACATAGCCTCATGTGCCTTGGCATTGCAAGTGTACATCTAAATACATTTCAAATGTTATGAGGATTTCTGCTTCTACCACCCTTACAAAGCAGTAAGTTTCAGATTCCCACCATTCTCTGAGCAAAAAAAATCTTTCTTTGTATCCCTTCTAAACCTCCTGCCCCTTTTCCTGAATCCATACCACCTGGCCATTGATCCCTCCACCAAGAGGAAATGTTCATTTTTCTCTGCCCTGTATCTTGCCCCTTATAATTCTAAACATCTCAATCATGCCCCCCCCCCCACTCCCTTCTGTTCCAAAGACAAAACCCTCAGATTATCCAATTGCTTTTCATAACTGAATCATTCCAGCCCAGCTCTCTCTCCAATGCAATCATATCCCTCCTATAATTTGGATTCCAGAACTGCAAACAATACTCTAGCTGTGGTCTGACCAATGCTTTATACAGTTCCAGCATATCCTCTCTGTTCTTAAATTGTGCCTCAGCTAATAATGGCTTATTTATATGCCTTCTTAGCACTTATCTACCCTGTCCCACTACCATATGGGATTGGTGGACATGCACACTAAGGTCCCTCTGATCCTCAATGCTTCACAGTGTCCTACTGTTCATCATTTATTCCTTTGCCTTGTTTGTCTTGCTCAAGTGCATCATTTTACATTTATCTGGATTGAATTTGATTTGCCAGTAATGCATCCATCTGGCCAAACTGTCTACATCCTCCTGTAATTAAAGGCTATCCTCCTCATTATTTACTACTCCATCAATTTTTATATCATGTGCACATTTTCTGATGAAACCCCTGACATTCAAATCAAAATCATTTAAATAAACCACAAACAGCAAGGGCTCCAAAACTGAACCCTGTGAAACCCCACTAGATACAGGTTTCCAGTAACAAAAATTCCCTCAACCATCACCCACTGTTTTCTGCCACTCAGTCAGTTCTGTATCCAATTAACCAAATTTCCTTGGATCCCATGCGTGCTTACCTTTGCTATCAATCTCCCTTGTGGGATCTTATAAAAAGCCTTGCTGAAGCTCAAGTAAACTATGTCGAATGAATGCCTTCACTTACCTGGTCATCTCTTCAAAAAATTGGTTAGCTTTAGTAGTTGAGAAGGCTTTTAGAAACAATAATTTAGGACAAATTAATTATTATTTCCTGGCAATGTTTCCTGTGAAAATATCTTAATTAGGAAATGTAGTTCATTCAAGAAAGCCACTGCAGATTTGTTAATGGCAAACTGCGTTTGACTGACTTGGGTTGAGCTTTTTGATGACAAAACAGAGATGGTTGATGAGGGTACTGCTGGCGCTGTGGCGTAAATGGATGTCCAAAATGCATTTGATGAAATGATACACCACAGACTTGTAAGTGAGGTTAGAGCTCATGGAATAAATGGAATAATTGCAATGTGGATATAAAATGGGCTGAGTAAAAGGAAATGAAGAGTACTGATAAGTAGTAGTTTTCCATCTAGTTCACTCTGTCGTTAGGGAAGCAAAGTCCTGTCGTTTCCTCAGAATGGCCTATGTATGATTCCAAATTTGTAGCAATGTGGTTGACTCTTAACTGTCCTTTATAATAGGCTTAAGCTGAAGGAAATTAGAGTTGGACAACAAATGCAGATTTTGGCTACAAATCTCATAGCTGTGAAAGAATAAAGAGAAAATGATGTTCTGTTAAACTGTTGAGCTTCAACTGGAATATGTGTCCACTTTTGGACACCACACTTTAGGAAGCATGTAAAGTTGGAACTGACTTCCTCGGAGAAAGCTATGATGAGATTTGACGGAGGAATTCAATATAAAGAGGGTTTGGACGGAGTACAAAGGGGAAAAAAAAACTGTTCCCATTGTGGAATGATGCAGATTTAAGGTTAATGGCAAAAGAAACAATAACAACATGAGGGAAAATATTTTTCCTCCAGCAATTAGTTAGGATCTGGATTGCACTACATTAGAATGTGATGGGGACAAAGGTTAATTAAAGGTTTCAAGAGGGAATTGAATCATTATATTAAAAAAAATCAATATTGCAGAACCACATATAAAAAGCAAGGGGTGGCACCGGTTAAATTGCTCATCAGAGAGCCAGCACAGAAATGACAATCTGAATGGCCTCCTATGCAATAACAATACCATGATTGTAACTTCAGTTAGATATCAGAAAGTATTTATTTCCTTTCTGTGTTATTGGCTTCAGAGTTAGTCAGTTGCACATTAAAACCCCACTACAGAGACCTGAGTTCAAAATCTGGGCTGGCAGTGCTGTATAATACTGAAGGAGTACAGCACTGCTGGAGTTGCAATGTTTCACATGCGATTGTAAACTGAGGCTTCACAAACCCTGTCTGCTGAATATAAAATTACCCCATTACAAAAAAAAATTATCCTATTCTCCTTTAACATGAAATGAAACATCAACACTACAGTAAATGAAAATTCAAGATGCTGCAAATTGACCTCATATATTACATCTTTATTGAATATTGCTGCATTTCCTACATTACAATAGTAACCACACTTTGAAAACCTCTGTGATTTTTCATTCCCACTTCCTTCAGGGATAGAGTGACCCACCCAGTGCAAATGGCTTTTCCACTTTAGTATTGCCAACCCTTCCTCCTTTTAAAACTTTTTTTAAAATCAATAGTCAAATTAAGCAATAAAACTGTCCTGCGTTTGGTAGAATTATCCCTTGTGGTTTTCTAGTTGCATATTATAGGAATGATGATGGTTTGAATGCTGTTTGTGTCTTAGAATTGTTGGTACAACCAAATTTAAATCATTTGCAGCTGGTTCCTACTGTTTCTCAGTTTCTCTCCAAATCCTTCTCCTGCTTTCTCTAGCAGAATATAATATTTTAAGATTTTAGAATTTTATAATATATTATCATTAGTTGAGAATTTGGACTTTAGAGGTAAATAGGTTTGACTTTAGTTTTGTGAAGTTAATTTGTTTCATTAAGAGGTCAGATAAGAATTTTTAACAGTTAGTTCAAATATCATTTTCAAGAAAGCCTGTGCCATAAGATAAATGACTACTTGGGGAGTTAACAGATTACATATTTAAACATACAGAAAGACGGACCAGAGGCCACAGTCATTTGAGAAGTTTCCTTCCAGCAGAAAGGAAGTTTAGTCTCTGGCAATTCAAGCTTTAACAACTGAAAATTGACTTAGAACTCTTTTAGCAGTTTAGGTAGACATAGTTTTTCTTAACATTCAGTTCGAAAAAAATCAGTGAAGTAGTCATGTCCCTGTGTTTCACAGAGTAACAAAGAGAATAACATCTGGTAAATGGATAGAAAGACACTGATTGAAAGCAATTGCAATCTTGTCAGCTGAGTAAGAAACTAAAGAGTTCAAGATAGAATTAAGACATCACGGGGATTGAATGATTGTAAAAGATATTCCTGGGAAAGGTGTTGAATTTTTTTTTTGCTTTTTCTCTTAAGACATTATCAGACAATCATATATGTAGTATTTTTGTGTAGTTAATGGTTATTAAAAGCAAATTGGCAGCCTTATATGAATACATTCAGTGACTAATCACCATATTAACCAAACTTCAAAACTAAAACTTAGGATTCATTTAGATAAGTTTCACTCTGAGCTATGACTTGATCAATATTACCATCAGCTCTTTACACAACAAAGAGCAGATTAAATTTCAATGGAAAGTGAGGGCGCTGCACTGTATGACCAAAAATTGTATCATTTATTCATGACAAGTTTTCTGTTCTGTTTCTTAGCCTGACATCTCATTCTTTAAATTTACAGTACGAGAAACTTCCTTATGGCCCTTTCCTCTCCAAAACACAGAGAACTTGACACGTTTCAGGATAGCAATAGTTCCCTCCAATACAACTTCCCTTTCTTAACAAGGCTGTTGTAATAAGATTTTGGTTGCCAGCAATGCTGGTCAGGGCTGACATTGACAGGTCAAAGATATCATGATTAAGATATCTTCATAGAAACCAATGCCTTGTTAGTGCTTCCACTTATTTTTGACAGATGTAAACAAGGTTAAGCTAAGGGAATGACTCCATGCATCTCTTAAAGTATTTACACAAATATCAAAATCTTTGATGTAGTGTTGAAGAACATTTCTCTCAGATTTCCAATGAAAGTAAATCCAATGACTGCAATACATACGTCTCAATCCTTATATACTTAAATTGCTGAAATATTGGATATCCCTATCATTCATGTAACAAGCCATATTCATTCTCGGGCTAACACTCAGGAGTACATTTTGTTTGGCATATTTTTATTGTTTTACAGTATTTTTGCCAATTTTCTAATGTTGTGAGTATATCTATTCTATGCTACTCGCAGTGCTAACTATGCCATTGCTCGTGCACAGGTGGCTAATGTCCACACGTGTGATTTTGCCTTGCTGGATCGGCTTATGTGTCCAAAATGTTAGTGCCAAGGCCACTAAGTTCATACAAAATGTGTGAAAATAACAGGCAAGGAAAGACCAGCTGGCTTGTCAATCCTGCAGCACACACACTGGAACCTGACTGGATACCTCCTAAGGCGCCATTCATCACCTTACTCCATCAACCAACAACAACTACATTATAACCTAGGGGACAAAAGAAATAAGCCCTTTCTGAAGAAGGGCTTATGCCCGAAACGTCGAATCTCCTGTTCCCTGGATGCTGCCTGACCTGCTGCGCTTTTTCAGCAACACATTTTCAGACAAAAGAAATTAACCATTCAGAATGATAAAAACCAGCAGCCAGCTGCTGGGAACTTTACAACTGAAAAGAGGGTGCATGGCACAACCGTAGAAGCACCAGGCAAGACTAGTAAGGACATCACATTTATTTTTATAGTTCAGGTGACCCTTCCCTCCTCAATGCATTTGCCAAACAGTAGAAGCCTTGCTGAGTTGCAGATACTTCACCTGTATAATGAGTTATTGTTAAATTGACATGAATATGAGATTTCTTACACACCTGATGGCTAACTTGCGCAGAGATTTTGAGATTCTTTGTAGTCAGCTCCTACATTCAAGTTGATTGCGAGTTTCTGTATACATCATAGCCTTCCTTGACCATTAATATAAGATATGCACTTTATGTCATCATGTTTCTTAATCTCTATAATCTTGAAAAATCCAATCTCAATTTATGGAATATGTAATACATTTACCACATAAAAGGCAAGCGATATTCAGCAGTAGCAGCATGGTTACGTCTTCAGAACTTATTAAAACAATTGCAATAACTGTTGTCAGAAAAATGTCTTGAGTTCTCGGGCTTTGATTATGTCACGGCAACTGCAGCTCCATGCTGTGCATCTTTGCCTTGTGCTGAGACTTGTCATTAAATAATTGTTTCAATAATGATTGATGCACCGTGGAGTTAGTTTCTTGTCAGCAGTACGTAACAGATATAGCCAAATGCAATTTCGGAGTTGGGTAAAAACAGGGAGTTTCAAAGGTTGAGTTGCAAGGAGTAAGTGGTAATTTCAGGGCTAATTTTCCAGCTAATTATTGTTTATTTCAAAAATATACTTTATTCATAGAAATCCTTGGTACATGTACAGTTGATGATTCCATTCAAATATATATTGTCCTTACATTCAGAGAACAGATTGAGTCGATGTTTACAATTCTCTATGTTAACCGTCCGACCTTTTGGCATTTAGCTGAGGTGTCAGTGGGGCCCAATTACTGGATGGACCCCTGTTATTCTTCAGCAGAAGAACCTTACATGGTGGTCTTTTCCCACCATGCCTTGGCAGCAGTTGCCTAAATTTCAGTTTGTCCCTCAGCACGTAGACCTGGATCTTGGAACAGTCATTCGGGGCCAACTCTTTCAACTGGAAGACCAGTAAATTTCGGGCAGACCAAAGAATGTATTTCGCTGAGTTGATGGTCCTCCAAACACAGTTGATGCTTATCTTGGTGTGCGTCCCAGGCAACAGAACATAGAGCACAGAGTCCTGCGTCACAGAGCTGCTCGAGATGAACCTCGACATACATCACTGCATTCGTCACCAGACTTCCTTTGCATAGGCACATTCTAGAAGGAGGTGTGATAGTCTCATCGCCATCCACAGCCACTTCAAGGGCAGCATGCGGTGCATGGAGAGTGCAGGCATGCATGAAGGATCTCACAGGCAGAGCCGTTCTCACCACCAGCCAAGCGATGTCCTGGTGCTTGTTTGAAAGAACTGGCAATGACTTTCAAGCTAACTTAGTTCTTTAATCTAGTAACTGAAAACTGCTCTGTTTAAATGTTATCGTTTTTGTCAATTCCTGAAACAGGAGTTAGCTGATTCACAGTTAGGTGAAGTTGGTTAACTGAACAACTGTTTTATTTAAGTCAGAAGCATTGTTTTTGGAGTCTATAATAAGGACCCAGCCTCTGTGAGTGCTTCTTGGCTAAATGAGAGTGCCTTGGAATGGTAAAAACAGGGAGTTAGATGAGGCAGGGAGTAGGCGAAGCTGACTGATACTGAAAGGAGTGGAAATGGAGAAGATATTTCTACTAGTACTGTGTATGACACTAGGACCAGAGAGCATAGTCTCTCTGAAGGGAATCAAGAGTTATGAGAAGAAGGCAAGGGAATGGGGTTGAGAGACGCATCAGCTCTGAATGGCAGAGCAGATTAGATGCTCTTATACCTTATGGCGTTATGGTGGTGACATTCTGCTGGAGGTGGCAGAACTGTCAGAGGATGATCCTTTGAATGCAGGAACTAGTGGGGTGGAAAGTAAGGACAAAGGGAATGCAATCCTTCTGGAAAGGAGAAAAAGTGTTGAGGGCAGAAGTCAGGAGAGGGATCAGGCATGGCTGAAAGTTCAGTCAACCATAGTGGGGCTGATTCCTCACTGAGGGAAAAGGAAGTCCTGTCAGAGCTGGCAAACAAGAGCACCCAAGACATCTTTGTTGTATTGGATAAAAAGTTGAATAGGGGCCTGAGTAGGAGAAATGTCTCACATTTTCACAAGTAGACAGAAATAACTGAGACCATTGCCACACATTTGACTTGGAGAAAGTGAGATGAGTTAAAGCAGAAGTTGTTCAAATTGAGAACAAGCTCAGCTAGGCAAAAGAGGTGGTGGATGGAGACAGTGTGCAGGCCTCTCTTTTTATGGAAGAAGTGAAGAGCTTTCAGATCATCCTGACAGGCATTGGACATAAAGAGGGATTGCAGATCTATGGTGAACAGGAGATGGCTAGGATCAGAAAACTGGAAATTGTGGAACCAACATAAAGCATCAGAAGAGCCACAAATGTAAGTGGGAAGAGACTGAACTTGGTGGGGCTGGGTGGACAAAATAAAGCTAAGGTAGGAAAAAAAGTAGGGCAGAAACAGTCTAAAAACACGGAGGCAATGGCCTCATGGTATTTTCACTGGATTGTTAATCCAGAAACCCAGGTAATGTTCCTGGGACCTGGGTTTGAATCCCACCATGGCAGATGATAGCTTTGAATTCAAAGGTAAAAAAGTCTGGAATTAAGAGTCAAATGATGACCATGAAGCCATTGCTGATTATCAGGACAAACCCATCTGATCACTAATGGCCTTTAGAGAAGGAAACTGCCATTCTTATCTGATCTAGCCTAGGTAATGACTCCAGATCAACAGCAGTGTGGTTGATTCTAAACTGCCGTCTGGGCAATTAGGGATGGGCAATAAATGCTGACCATTTATACCTGCATCCCTATGAAATGCATTTTAAAAATTGTTCTGCCAGATCAGTCCTGTTTATGGATTTGAGAAGGAGGTAGAAGCGGCTGTGCGGGTTTGGGACTGAAAGTGCAAAGTTGTGGAGGGAAGATCTCTAGAGGAGATGAGGTCCATGAAAGTGTTGGAAACAACAACCTGATGTTCACGGTGGAGTCATGATCCAGGGGAGATAGGAGGAAGTGTATGGGAGTTGGCACTCAGCCTCTGCCAGGTAGAGATCAGCATTGGCAGGTTTGATAGGTCTTGGAGGTCATAGCTTTATGATATGGCGTATTGGATATAAGACAGGTTAGAAATCATTTTTCCCAAAGGATCGTGAACCAATAGAATGAATTATTTTAATATGATGGACCCTAAGAAACTGAATAAATTTAAGGAGGAGACAGAGAGAATTTTAGTCAGTAATGGATTGAAGAGTTATATAGAGAGGGAAAAGGAAAGAATTTGAATCCGAGATGAGATCTGCTATGATCGTATTAAATGGTGGAACAGGTGTCAAGGGCTGAATTGTCTACCCCTGTTCCTAGGAGCGGCGTAGTGATTCATTGGCTAATACTGCTGCCTCACAGGGCCAGGGACCTAGGTTCGACTCCAGCCTGGGTGTCTGTATGTGTGCACATACTCCCTGTGTCTGTGTAGGTTTCCTCCAGGTGCTCCAGTTTTCTTCACAGTCCAAAGATGTGCAAGTTAGATGGATTGGCTATGCTAAACTTTCCATAGTTTCCAGGGATAGGTGGATTAGCTATGGGAAATGTAAGGTTACAGGGTGGAGTTGGGGGGGGTTGGGGGGGGGGGGGGAGAGCGGGGAGGGCGTACCCTGGGCAGGATGCTTTTTGGAAAGTCGGTGTCGATTTATTGATCCAAATGGCCTGCTTCCACACTGTAGGGATTCTATGATAGTTTTGTGTTAACAAGTTCAGGGCTGGACTTGAGGGAACAGAGTGAGACACTTTAGAGTGGGTGCGGGGAGCGGAGACAATAAGGCACTGATATCATGTCAGCAATTCTCCATGAAGCCATCATTATTGCTAGTCACTTCAAATCTGTCTATTCTTTTCCTAAAGATTTGCAGCAGTTCCTGCAATCATTGGCTCACTCACTTCCTCTCAAGGTGTTTGGCATGGTGACTATTCCAAGCACAGATTCTGCCTCTAGAGGAGTAACCAGATCAGAAGAAAGACAAACTGTGACTGGAGGAACAGAAACAGCCAGTATGGGATGGCATAGTGGCTCAGTGGTTAGCCATGTACTAGGTACTCAGGTTCGATTCCAGCCTCGGGTGACTATCTGTGTGCAGTTTGCACATTCTCCCCGTGTCTGCATGGGTTTCGTTCATATGCTCCGGTTTCCTCCCACATTCCAAAGATGTTCAGGTTAGGTGGACTGACTATGCTAAATTGCCCATAGTGTTCAGGGATGTGTAGATTAGGTGCATTAGTCAGGAGTAAATGTAGGTAAATGGGTCAGGGTGGGTTACTCTTCAAAGGGTTAGTGTGGACTTGTTGGGCCAAATTGCCTATTCCCACATTGTAGGGATTCTATGATCAAATCTGTAATTGGAAAAGCAGCTCTACCTTCTGCAAGGTTGGCTTGTCTACTCATAATTCTAATGAAATCCTGCAGTCACTGTCTATGGCTGATTTTTTTTTTTGAAATCCCAGATAAGAAGAGTGGAATTGATAGTTTAAAATGGTGAATCTTTGAGGTGAACATGCAATTCAAAGTCAAGATGGTATGTGACTTGAAAGAGAATTTGCACATGATGGTTTTCCCATGTATCTATTGCCCCTGTCTTGGTAATAATGGGCATGGATTAAGAAGGTACTGTTAAAAGCACAAGCAGGGAAAACAGGAGCAAAGGAGGCCATTCAGCCCTTTTTGAGCCTGCTCCACAATTCTACTGAACTAGATAACCTCACTTTTATCTATATTGTATTTCATCTGCCATGCATTTGCTCATTCACTCAATATGGCCAAATCATACTGAAGCATCTCTACATCCTCCTTAACTTTATTTCATTTTGATTTTATTATTGGCATAGATACCTAGGTACAGCGCAGTTTGTTTTGCATGCAATGCAGACAGATCATAACATACAAAGATCATGGGGTGACAGAACAGAGTGAGGAATACAAAGTTATGGCTGCAGTAAGGCATACAAAAGCAAGATCAACATTAGATTTTAAACTTGAGAGGTCCATTCAGAAGTCAACAGCAGAGAAGAAGCTGTTTTAAACCTATTGGTACATGTGTTTAAGCTTATGTACTATCTGCCTGACAGAAGTGATCTGAAGAGATTACAAACAGTATGGGAAGGGTCTTTGATGTTGGTTGCCTTTCCAAGGCAACAAGAAGTGTAGATAAAGTCAATGGATGGAAGATCGGCTCGTGTGATGGACTGGGCTGTGTTCACAACTCTCTTAGTTTCTTACAGCTCTGGTCAGAGCAGTTGCCATAGCAAGTTGTGATGCATCCAGATAGAATGCTTTTTATAAAAGTTGGTAAGAGTCCTATGGACATGTCGAATTTCCTTAGCCTTCTGAAGAAGAAGAGGTATTGTGTATTCATGACTGGTGCAGATTGATGATCATCACTCCTAGGAACTGGACACCCTCAACCATCTCTACCTCAACTCTATTGATGTAGATAGGGGAGTATATTCCTTGCTTACTAAAGTCAATGACCAGCCATTTCATTTTGCTGATGTTGAGGGAGAGATTGTTATCTTTATGACACACCATCAATGTTCTCTCTCTTTCCTGTGTTCTGTTCCATCATTGTTTGAGATCCAGCCTACAATGGCTGTGCCATCAGTGAATTTGTAGATGGTGGTTGGATGAAATTTGGACATAGTCATGAGTGTACAGGGAGTACAGTAGGTGGCTGAGTATGCCGCCTTGCAGGGTGCCAGTGTTAAAGATTGTTGTGAAGAAAGTGCTGTCACCTATCCTTATTGATTTCAGTCTGTGGGTCAGGAAGTCAAGGATCTAGTTGCAGATGGTGGAGCAGAGAACTAGGTCTTGAGTTTGGAGATTAGTTTGGTTGGAATTAGAATGTTCAGGGCTGAACGGTAGTCAATAAGTAGAAGCCTGACATAGGTATCCTTTATTGTCCAGTTGTTTCAGGAATGAATGTAGGGCTAGGGACGTGGTGTCTGCCATGGACCTGTTGTGCCAGTAGGCAACTTGCCAGGGATCAAGGCAGGCTGGGAGACTAGAGCTGATAAGAGCCATGACCAATCTCTCGAAGCACTTCATAATTATGGACGTCTGAGCCACCAGGCCGCAATCATTGAGGCACGTTGCATGTGTTTTCTTTGGTACTGGGATAATGGTGATTTTCTTGAAGCAGGTGGGGATTTCAGATTGTAGCAAAGAGAGGTTAAAGATAGCAGCGAATACTCCCGCCAGCTGATCTGTACAGGATCTGAGTGTATGGCCGAGGACTCTGTCTGGGCAGTCGCTTTCCATGGGTTCACTCTCAAGAAGGCTGGTCTGATGTCTGCAGTGGTAATTGAGGAAATAGATGTATCTGAGGCTGTTGGGACAGGTGACACCATTTCACTGATCTTCTGTTTGATCAGAACGCATCAAGGAGGGATGTATTTTTATCTGCCATTCTGTTCTGCTTCGCTTTGTAGTCTGTCATGTTGTGTAGGCAGGTGTGTGGTAAGTTTGGGTCTAACTTAGTCTGGTGTTTTGTCTTAAGGCCATTAGAGATGCTATCTCTAGATTTCCTGTTACGGTGACGGTTATCTGACTTGACCAGTCCACACTTCGTTTTTAGTAGACAGTGGATTTCTCAGTTCATCCATGCTTTCTGATTGGAGAACATACGGATGACTTTTTTTGGCAAGCAGTCCTGTACTCACATGCTAATGAAGTCCATTACAGTGGTGGCATACTAGATTGTATGCTGAATTCTTGAATATGGACCAATCCACCAATTCCAAGCTCTTTTGCTGCCTCAGACCAGCACCGTACTACTTTCCACACTGGGTCCTCACGTTTCAACTTTTGCTTGTAAGTTGGGAGGAAGAACACAGCATTGTGATCTGATTTTCAAAAGTGCAGATGGGTTTTGAAGTGGTAGACATCTTCAGTTGTGTAACAATGGTCAAGGATTTTTTATCCCTGGAGGAACAGGAGATATGTTGATGTTAGTTTGGTAGCTCCCTTTTGACTTCCCAGCCAGCTTTGATATCTGCAAACATAGAGCTATTATAGTTAGTTCAAGATCAAGTAAGAAAAAGGAAGATGATGTTGATAATTAGATGAAGAGGGGTGGGAGCAGGTTCAAGTGAACTAGTTGGTTGCATATCCTACATGTCTTTCTGGCCAATGTTTGTGTCATTTACAAGCTACTTTAGTTTCATTGCAATTTTCTCTGTGAATTATTGTAAGAACGACATATGATTCAAACAGAACCACACCACCTTCTGTACTTGCACTGAATGTTTAACATTAATCAATTCCCGACTCAGGCGACTGACTGTGTGGAGTTTGCACGTTCTCCCCGTGTCTGCGTGGGTTTCCTCCGGGTGCTCCGGTTTCCTCCCACAGTCACAAAGATGTGCGGGTCAGGTGAATTGGCCAAGCTAAATTGCCCGTAGTGTTAGGTAGGGGGTAAGTGTAGGGGTATGGGTGGGTTGCGCTTCGGCGGGTCGGTGTGGACTTGTTGGGCCGAAGGGCCTGTTTCCACACTGTAAGTCTAGTCTAGTCTAATCTAAAAATTAAGAAGTTGAGCAAAGTATTTAGTCATCAAAAAAGTTAGAAAAATGTGGGATCTAGTTTCATGGTCAAGACACTTTTGATTCCCTGAATAAATATATTCTCTTTATTTGAACCTTTGTAACTAAATTGCTCTTCTCTTCCATAGGCACTGGGCAATCATGAATTTGACAATGGTGTGGATGGCCTTTTGTACCCCTTTCTTCAGAATGTTACTTTCCCAGTGCTGAGTGCAAATATAAAAGCAGATCAGCAGTTATCACCAAGCATCACGGGCTTCTATCAACCATACGTGATCCTAAATGTTGGTGGGGAAAAGATCGGTGTGGTTGGATACACCACCAAAGAAACCCCAATGCTTTCAAGTCCAGGTGGGGACCAATTGAAGATGAGGTTCAGTATTACAGAGTTTTAACTAGCTACCAATTCTTTTTAACATATATTCCAGGACCACACCTAACCTTCGAGGATGAAATTGAAGCTGTGCAGCGTGAAGTTAACAAACTCACAACTCTTGGAGTTAACAAGATTATCGCCCTTGGTCATTCAGGTTTTGAGACAGACAAACAAATTGCAAAGAAAGTGAGAGGTGTTGATGTTGTAGTGGGAGGACATTCCAACACTTTTCTTTACACAGGTAAACTTTTGAACTAATTTTATCCATCAGTTGCATTGAAATAATAATTTGAAGGATTTGTCCATTGTGCCTATGCCACCTGTTCAAAAGATCTCCAGTTAGTTCCAGTCCCTTACTGTCCCCTCAGAGACCAAAAAATTATTTGCCTTCAAGACGCTTATAAATTCACTTTTAAGATTATTGAATTTCTCCCCATCACAATTTTAGACAGTACTTTCTAGATTAAAACAACTCATTCTGTAATAAAGCCCATGTACAAAAGAGTATATAAATTCAACATTCCACATAATATGTTGTTTTTAATATCACCCAATTGCACCTTGATCATTCTTATGTAGTCAGCCTAATTCAACATTAGTTGAAATGTCATGATCAGTAGACACAGCCTTAAGCTATAGGGGCAATTATTTAATTCCCCATATGAAAGCAACGAGTGTAAATTAAGAGATGCAAGGTCAGACATTAATCTCCAATATCTGCTTTGGGATGGAAGGAGATGAAAGTCCCTGAATGAACTCCAAAGTCAGGCAATTACACTGGATGTATCTCATGATAAGCTTTAAATATCTTTCACTTGAGTGCCACAGAACAAACAATGATCCCTGTTTGGTGCCTGATTCACTAGCACTTTCATTTTGTCTTTTTAGTTTATCTTCTATAAGTTACTAGTAACCAAGAAGATGGATATCTTCTTTGAAGAGGTGACAAATAGGTTAGACCAGGGAAACCCAGTGGATGTGATCTATCTAGACTTCCAAAGGCCTTTGATAAGGTGCCACATGGGAGGCTGCTGAGCAAGGTGAGGGCCCATGGTATTCGAGGTGAGCTACTGGTATGGATTGAGGATTGGCTGTCTGACAGAAGGCAGAGAGTTGGGATAAAAAGTTCTTTTTCGGAATGGTGGCCGGTGACAAGCGGTGTCCCGCAGGGTTCAGTGTTGGGGCCGCAGCTGTTCATATATATTAATGATCTGGATGAAGGGACTGGGGGCATTCTAGCGAAGTTTGCAGATGATACGAAGTTAGGTGGACAGGCAGGTAGTACTGAGGAAGTGGGAAGGCTGCAGAAGGATCTAGACAGTTTGGGAGAGTGGTCCAGGAAATGGCTAATGGAATTCAGCGTGACCAAATGCGAGGTCTTGCACTTTGGAAAAAAAGAATAAAAGCATAGACTACTTTCTAAACGGTGAGACAATTAGTAAAGCCAAAGTACAAAGGGATCTGGGAGTGCTAGTCGAGGATTCTCTTAAGGTAAACATGCAGGTTGAGTCCGTGATTAAGAAAGCGAATGCAATGTTGTCACTTATCTCAAGAGGGTTGGAATATAAAAGCACCGTTGTGCTACTGAGACTTTATAAAGCTCTGGTTAGGCCCCATTTGGAGTACTGTGTCCAGTTTTGGTCCCCACATCTCAGGAAGGATATACTGGCACTGGAACATGTCCAGCGGAGATTCCCACGGATGATCCCTGGAATGGTTGGTCTAACATACAAGGAACGGCTGAGGATCCTGGGATTGTATTCATTGGAGTTTAGAAGATTAAGGGGAGACTTAATAGAAACTTACAAGATAATACATGGCTTGAAAAGGGTGGATGCTAGGAAATTTTTTTCATTAGGCGAGGAGACTAGGACCCGTGGACACAGCCTTAAAATTAGAGGGGGTCAATTCAGAACAGAAATGCGGAGACCAGCCAGAGAGTGGTGGGCCTGTAGAATTCATTGCTGCAGAGTGCCGGCAGAGGCCGGGATGCTAAATGTCTTCAAGGCAGAGATTGATAGATTCTTGATGTCTCAAGGAATTAAGGGCTACGGGGAAAATGCGGGTAAGTGGAGTTGAAATGGCCATCAGCCATGATTGAATGGTGGAGTGGACTCGATGGGCTGAATGGCCTTACTTCCACTCCTATGTCTTATGGTCTTATATCAGCATTAGAAACAATAGGCAAGTCTTCCACACAAGTCATTTGTTGAATCATGGAATGTTTCGATACGATACTCAGCTCAGCTTTTAATCCAGTCTACTTCATCTGCCTTTTCCTCACATTTTTCTTTTGCAAATATTTACTCACTTTACTTTTAAAAGAAACCATAAGTTTTGCTTAGACCCTGTATATACTGCTACATTTTAGACCTTACATAAGATAAAATCTCCTAATTTGTTGATTTATACTGGACTCTGACCATAAATTTACACCCTTTCATTAGTGCTGCAAATGAACTGCAAACAGTTCAGCAAAGTTATTTTTATGGTTTACCTTATTAAGACGCTTTGCAATTCTAAACATTGATGGATGAAGTTCCAAAACTCCTCAATATCATCCAGGACAAAGCACTCCATCTACTACATTTTACTCCCCAACAGCAACTACAAGATGCACTGCAGTAACTCATCAAGGTTCTTTCCAAACTTGCAACAGTTACTCCCAATAAGAGGAAGTGCATCGGATGCATGGGAACACCCCACCTGGCTGTTTCCTTCCAAGCCATCTGATTTGGAAATGTATCACTGTTCCTTCAGTGTTGTTGGGTCAAAATCCTAGAACTCCCTTCCTATAGCACTGCAGGTGTTCCTCCAGTCTAAGGATTGCAATGATTCAAGAAGGCAGCTAAACTCCACCTTCTTTGGGGCAATTTGGGATGGGCAATCATGCCAACATCTCATGAATGAATTTTAAAAATCTCTTTGAAAGCCTAGAATCCTGGGTGTTATCCAGGCTCTTAAATGTTGTACCATCTGCCAGCTGGTAGATTTTGTAATATATGAAGAGAGATGCTCATTTGGAAAGTCATTGCAGACACAATGGACTGATTAGCTGCCTTCTGCACAATAACAATTCTGTGATCACTGCAGCATTGCTGTTCATGGAATATGGGGATAGTAATTTCAGTTGGAGACGCATCCTCCAGTGAAGAAAAGATGAGGTGGCAGATGAGAAATAGGTGAACGGTCAAAGAGAGGGGGCAGGAGGCACAAGAAATGCATGAGAGCACAAAACTTGTAGAGGAGCAAAAGGGATGCTGGGGGAGGGATGCAGTAGGTACAGAGCTACAAGCAGAGACCATAACCAGCCAATTGTGTATCTTGAATATGGATGACTTGCCCACAAATTTGTTTTTGATTCCACCACAGGAAGTGGGTATCATTTATTGTCCAGTTCTAATTGGCCTTAAATGAGATTATGAATTGTCTCCTTGAACCGCTGAAGTCCTTGGACTGTAGGGACACCCACAATGCTGCTAGAAATAGTGTGCCAGGATTTTAATCCAGTAACAATGAAGGAACAGCAATGTGTCCATGTTAGGATGGTGCATGACCTGGAGAGGAACCTGCAAATGGTGATGGTGTACCTATGCATCTGTTACATTTGACCTTCAAAATGGCAGAGTTCTTGGATTTGAAAGGTATTGTAACAGGAGTTTGGGTGAGTTTCTGCAGTGCTTGGGAGATGTTGTTCGTTTTTGTCACTGTTGAAGGTGGACAAAGTAAATGTTGAAGGGGGTGAATAGGATGCAAAACAGTAGGCTACTTTCCTACTGGATGTGTTGAATTTCTTCAGTGTTGCTGGAGTTCTACTCATTCAGGCAAATGTAGAAAATTCCATCATGTTCCTGACAGTACTTTTGGCAGGTTATAGCCTTTGTGATATTATGTGGAGTGAATAAAAATAGCTGAAGACCTGCATCTGGGATGCTGGGAGGAGGCTGAGATTAATCATGTACTAGTCTGAATGTGTTTGCAGATCCTTCAGCTTTGTCTTTTGCACTGATATTTTGGACTTAGCCAGGTCCCTGGAGAGGAAGGCATTATAATCAGGGCCTGTGTTTCTGGCGACACTGGTTGCATTGACTACTTTGGCCAGAGATTCGTAGCTAATACCCAATCAGGCAATGATAGCATCCAAATTGAAAAGCAGTGCAACTTGTCCAAATGGTCACTGTTTTTCTGAAGAGCTGCATTCATTGGTTCAGTCTTTCCTACCTCACTTACCTCATATTTTATACATGGCTCTCCGATGAGGACTATTCTGTTTTAGTGAAGTCTTCAGTTCTGATCTGGCTGCAACACAAGATACGTTAAAGCAAAGCCAAGTACCTCAGTAATATCCCCAGGGCATTCTTGAGGTTCCCCCATCTTGATGAGTTTGGCCCTGGTGTAGCACTTCCTGAAAATACCTGCATGCACCCAACTGAAAAAGACAGTCAGAATGAGAGTGAGATAATCAAGCTTTGGTGGAGGGAGTCAAGTTACAAAAGAGACTTGATGAGGAGAATGTGAAACAGTGGGAAAGGATTAGTATGAAAACGTTTTAAACAGACGCCTGAGCTTTTAATGGGTTTAACATGAAGAAGCATGATATAGAAAAGCCAAGATGTTTTCTCAACCAATGAAACTGGGTCACAGAAACGAGTGAAGTACTAGGGTCCATGATTTCTCTTCCTGGGCTTTCCCACATTATTCAGGATGGGGATATTTAAGAAGCCTCCTACTTAGAATGTCTGTATAATTGACCACTATCTTTCATGACAGGACTACAGAGCTTGGATCTGATTTGTTGGTTGTGTGATCACTTGGTCCAATTCATTGCATGATGCTCCTGCTGGTTGGCATGCACATATTCTTGTACTGCAGCTGCACCACAATGACATTTTTTAAATAAAGCCTGATGCTACTCTGGCATGTTGTCCTGCCCTCTTCAGTGAACCAGGGTTGAACTCTCAGTTTGATGCCAATGGTTGTAATGAGGGAATATACCACGCAATGAGGTTACAGATTATGGGTAGAATACTGATAGCCTACAGTGTCATGAATGCCAATTTAGGGTTGCTTGATTTGTTTTAAAATGGGCCCATTTAGCATCGTGCACAACATGAACATGATTGTTAAAACCCACAAAGATTTTTCAGTAGTTCTGTTTTATTCCTTTTTTTAATTTGGTTTGAAACTATGACCTGGGAGCTAAATATGACTTTTGCACTGTGGGTAACAGTTTATGTTAAAAGGAAAACAGACCAAACAAGCTTTTGTTTATATTTGAGGCTAGGCCTGGAAGTTAATTGCAAGTTGGTTCGTGATCAAAAGGTTCTACAAATACTTTATCACCATGGAAGATGACTCTGTTTAAACAGACAGCAAAAGTTGACTATTAGTGGGGCCAGTACCTGAGAATTGGTTCCAGCAAGTTGGGAAAATATTTTGTGCTCAAGCAGACGGCAGATGTTAAATGGTTACTGGGAATTCATAGAGCTGATGGTTGGGGAATCACTGTCTGTCAGAGAGTGATCTGAATTTGAATTCAGTTTTGGAATGTTTCAGAAAAAATCTCCCATGGGAAAAGCTTGGAGGCTCAGAGAAGACAAAACTAAATTATAAGTATTATTGAGTTAAACTGAAGAGGTGATTCCAATCAACATCTTTAGAAAATCAGTCAAGAAATAATCATCTATGACTGTGGAACAATGCATCATGAAAAGCACTTAAGTAATGTGGCCAAGTTATTTTTTTACATTTATCAAAGAACATAGAACAGAGAACAATACAGCGCAGTACAGACCCTTCGGCCCCTGATGTAGCGCTGACCTGTGAAACCAATCTGAAGTCCATCTAACCTACACTATTCCATTATCGTCCATATATTTATTGAATGGCCATTTAAATGCCCTTAAAATTGGCGAGTCTACTACTGTTGCAGACAGGGCATTCCACCCCCTTACTACTCTTTGAGTGAAGAACCTACCTCTGACAACTGTCCTATATCTATCACCCCTCATTTTAAAGCTGCATCTCCTCCTGCTATCCATCACCATCTGAGGAAAAAGGCTCTCACGGTCCACCCTATATAAACCTCTGATCATCTTGTATGCCTGTATTAGGTCACCTTTTAACCTTCTCTCTAACAAAAACAGCCTCAAGTCTCTCAGCCTTTCCTCATAAGACCTTCCCTCCATACCCAGCAACATCCTAGTAAATCTCCTCTGCACCCTTTCTAAAGCTTCCACATCCTATAACGTGGCAACCAAAACTCTATGCAATACTCCAAGTGCAGCTGCAGCAGAGTTTTGTACAGCTACAACATGATCTCATGGCTCTGAAACTCAATCCCTGTACCAAATAAAGTTAACACACCTTATACCTTCTTAATAACCCTATCAACCGGGGTGCCAATTTTCAGGGATCTATGCACATGGACACTGAGATCTCTCTGCTCATCCAGACTACCAAGAATCTTACCATTAGCGCAGTACTCTGTATTCCTGTTACTCGTTCCAAAGTGAATCACCTTTTCCAAATTAAACTCCATTTGCTACCTCTCAACCCAGCTCTGCAGCTTATCTATGTCCCTCTGTAATCTGCAACATCCTTCCACACAGTCCACAACTCCACCAATTCTAGTGTCATCTGCAGTTACTAACCTATAATTCTACGCCCTTATCTAGGTCACTTATAAAAATGACAAGCAGCAGTGCCCCCAAAACAGATCCTTGTAGTACACCACTAGTAACTGAACTCCAGGATGAACCACCACCCATCAACCACCACCCTCTGTCTTCTTTCAGCTAGCAATTTCTGATCGAAACTGCTGAATCACCCTCAATCCCATGCCTCCATATTTTCTGCAATAGTCTACCGTGGGGAACCTTATCAACACTACTGAAATCCATATATGCCATGTCAACCACTTTACCCTCATCCACCTGTTTGGTCACTTCACAAGCTTTGTGATGCACAGCCTACCCTTTACAAAACCATGCTGGCTATCCCTAATCAAATTATTCCTTTCTGGATCATTTTAAATCTTATCTCTTATAATCCTTTCCAATGCTAAAGTAAACTTATCCGAATTGTGGTCACTATCACCAAAGTGCTCACATACCTCTAAATCTAACACCTGACCTGGTTCATTACCCAGTACCAAATCCAATGTGGCCTTGCCTTGTATTGGCTTATCTACATACTGTCGAGAGTGAGATGCTGGAAAAGCTCAGCAGGTCAGGCAGCATCCGAGGAGCAGGAGAATCAACTTCATTAGGAAGAGCTTCTGCCCAAAACGTCAATTCTTCTGTTCCTCAGATGCTGGCTGACCTGCTGTGTTTTTTTCCAGCAGCACACTCTCCACTCTAATCTCCAGCATCTGCAGTCCTATCTACATACTGTGTCAGGAAACTTGCTGCATACATTGGGAATAAACTGACCCATCTAAGGTACTCAAACTATAGCATTTTGTTAAAGTTAGGAGGAAGTTAAAGTCCCCCTAACAACTACACTGTTACTTTCACTCCTATCCAGAATCATCTTTGCAATCCTTTCCTGTACATCTCTGGAACTTTTTGGAGGCCTATAGAAAGCTCCCAACAGAGGGACCTCTCTTTTCCTGTTTCAAACCTCAGCCCATACTACCTCAGTAGACGAGTCCTGATCAAACGTCCTTTCTACCACCATAATACTGTCCGTGAGTAACAATGCCACACCTCCCCCTCTTTTATCACCGTCCTTGTTCTTGCTGAAACAGCTAAATCCAGAACATGCAACAACCATTCCTGTCCCTGCTCTATCCATGTCTCTGAAATGCCCACAACATCGAAGACCAGGTACCAACCCATACTGCAAGTTCATCCACCTTATTCCAAATGGTCCTGGCATTGAAATAGACACATTTCAGACCAATACCCTGCCTGCTAGTATACTTCTGCAACCTTGAAACCTTATTCATGACCTCAGTACTCTCAACTCCTTGTACACTGGAGCTACAATTCAGGTTCCCATCCGCCACCTGCTGAATTTATTTAAATCCTCCTAAGAGCATTAGCAACCCCCACGCCAAGATATTGGTACCCCTCTGGTTCAGGCATAGACCATCCTGTTTGTAGAGGACCCACCTACTCCAGAATGAGCCCCAATTATCCATGTATCCGAATCCCTCCCTCCTGCACCATCTCTGTAGCCACATGTTCAACTCCTCTCTCTCCCTTTTCCTCATCCCGCTAGCATGTGGCATAGGTAACAAACCAGAGATAAAACACTGTTTGTTCTGGCATTAAGCTTTCATCCTAGCTCCCTGAATTTCTGCCTTACATCCCATCCCTCTTCTTACCTATGCCATTATTGCCTATGTGGACCATGACATGAGGCTGCTCCCCCTTAGGGATCCTAAAAACATGATCTAAGACATTATGGACCCTGCACCTGGGAGGGAATATGCCAACCGTGGGCCTCTCTCGTTCCCACAGAGCTTCCTATCTCTCCCCCTAACTGTGAAGACCCCCAATAACTAATGCTCTGTTCCTCTCCCCACCTTCCCTTCTGTGCCAGAGACCTGTATTCCGGGCTTACTCCTGTTAAGTCGTCCTCCCCAATAGTATCGAAAGCAGTATACTTGTTATTGAGGGGAACAGCCACAGGGGATCCCTGCACTGTTTGCCTGTTCCCTTTCTGTCCCTGACTGTAACCCATCTACCTTCTTCCTGTACCTGAGGTGTGGCTACCTCCCTGTAACTCCTCTCAATTATCCCCTCAGCCTCCCGAATGATCCTTAGTTCATCCAGCTCCAGCTCCTTTTCCCTAATACCGATTCCAAGGAGCTGGAGTTTGGTGTACTTCCTGCAGTTTAAGCAACAAGGACACTAGTGGTGACCATTGCCTCCCACATTCTACAGGAGGAGCATTCAACTGCTCCAATCTCCATTCCCATTGTTCTGAATTCCCAAAGAAATTACTGAAAAAAGCTAGTAACCTTATCAAATCGGCACACAGAACTTTTTTCTTGGTTAGAGGAGGAGGATGGGTGGGAAACACTACCTAATTAGTGTTTCGGGTAAAGCAACCACCCAAATATATAACTCCAGTTACTCAGCCGTCCCGTGCCTTTAGTTCAGTGGTGAGATGGGGAAAGGGAGGAAATTGTATGTAAGAAATGTCAGATCAGCCATATCCTATTAAATGGCAGAGTAGGCTAAAGGGACTGAAGTTTTGATTGGATGGATAGAAAATGTTTCTATTGTGAGGATGATTGGTAATAAAACCTAGAATTGTAAGCTAGTTTCAATGAGGCATCCAAGAAACTATCATTGATTGTCATAAAACTCCATCTAGTTCATTAATATCTTATCATTAATAAGAAATCTCCTATCCTTACCCTGTCTCGCCTACATTTGACTCTAGACCACAGTAGATAGTTTAATGCAGACTCAATCAGCTGAAGGGCTTGTTCTATGTTGTACGACTCTGACATTGGAGTCAGCTCTTACCTGCCCTCTATATAGAACATAGAACATAGAACAATACAGCACAGAACAGGCCCTTTGGCCCACGATGTTGTGCTGAACATTTGTCCTAGCTGAAGCAACTATCCATGTACCTATCCAATTGCCGCTTAAAGGTCACCAATGATTCTGACTCTGCCACTCCCACGGGCAGTGCATTCCATGCCCCCATCACTCTCTGGGTAAAGAACCTACCCCTGACATTCCCCCTATACCTTCCACCCTTCATCTTAAATTTATGTCCCCTTGTAATACTTTGTTGTACCCGGGGAAAAAGTCTCTGACTGTCTACTCTATCTGTTCCCCTGATCATCTTATAAACCTCAATCAAGTCACCCCTCATCCTTCGCCGTTCCAATGAGAAAAGGCCTATTACTCTCAACCTATCCTCATACGACCTATTCTCCATTCCAGGCAACATCCTGGTAAATCTCCTCTGCACCCTCTCCAAAGCTTCCACATCTTTCCTAAAGTGAGGCGACCAGAACTGCACACAGTACTCCAAATATGGCCTTACCAAGGTCCTGTACAGCTGCAACATCACCTCATGACTCTTGAATTCAATCCCTCTGCTAATGAATGCGAATGTACCATACCTTCTTACAAGCTCTATCTACCTGAGTGGCAACTTTCAAAAAGCTATGAACATAGACCCCAAGATCCCTCTGCTCCTCCACCTTACTAAGAACCCTACCGTTAACCCTGTATTCCGCATTCTTATTTGTCCTTCCAAAATGGACAACCTCACAGTTGACAGGGTTGAACTCCATCTGCCACTCCTCAGCCCAGCTCTGCATCATATCTAAGTCCCTTTGCAGGACTCTGAAACAGCTTAATAAGCCACACAGTTCAAGAACAATTCAAGATAGGCAATAAATGCTAACCTTAATTAACAGAGACCCACATGCACAGAAAAAAATATTTAAAAACTGAGAACAAGAATGAAGTAAGAAATAATGGCCAAAAAGGCAGGGAAGATGAGAGGTTTCTTTTCTTGCACAGATCTAGTGTGATCAGGAGTGCATTGCCAGAAAGGTAATGAAAGCAGGTTCACTAGTGACTTTTAAAAGGAAATGTATCTCCACTTAAAAATGAAAGAAGTTTGCAGAACTCTGGGCAGCAGCAGGATCACAAAATAATTGGATATTTACAGCAAACTTTGTTTTAACGGCACCTCATGAACTGGCACTCTGAATAAAGCAACAAAAATTAAATACCTTAAATTCTGCAAGTTTACTATATTATTGTGATCTCTGTTGAGGATGTGAGTGAGAAGGCTCTCTGTTGGTGAGTTTTATTTAAGACAAAGTTGAACTATCTTTAAGTGATTTATGCTGTAAATAAAGTTTTAAGTATGTATACTCCCTGCCTTTTGTTTATATTATTTCGGGTGTGTTTTTGTACTGATTGTGTGGACCTTTTGAACAACCAGCATACTCCTGATTCCATAAGTGCCAGCTAATAAAGTCTGTTGCATTTTAATGAACTAACATAGGCTTGGTGAGCTGAATGTGTGGTAAAACCTTCAGACTATACAAGGCTAATAATAGATCTTAATTTTTGCTGCATCTGTCTGCTAAACTGATTGCAATGTTTGCTTTCACTTCACAGGCACGCCTCCTTCTAATAATGTCCCTGTTGGTGAATATCCTTACTGGGTAAAATCAGATGATGGCAGAAATGTCCCTGTGGTACAGGCCTATGCATATGGAAAATACCTTGGACATCTAAAAATTACATTCAATAATATGGGAATAGTGACCAAAGCTGAGGGAAATCCAATACTGTTAGACAGCAGTATCGCTCAAGGTAATGTGACAAGTGCACATTTCATTGGTAAATTATTCATTGCATCAAAATATTTGAGTTTCTGAAGCAACTTATTAAAGTCATGCGTTTTGAGTTATGACAAAGCATAACTGAAAGAATTCAATCAGACCTGATTTAAATGCTGAATCTTTTATGTTGAATGTTATTTGAGGAGGGTTGACTTTGTCTCCTGTACAAAGCATTTCAATTTTCCTCAGTTTTACATCCAGTTATTATATTTAATAATGGTCCTCCTGGGATAAACCATATAATTTTATTTTCTCTTCATATTTGAATTCTATTTCTTACAGTACTTACTCTACATTGGGGTATGAATTGTCTGATAGATGTTGGCCAGATTAAGAAATCCCACCTATTTATAAAATAGTACCAGGGACCTGACAGGATAGAGTCAATTCAGAAAAAAATTATTATTGCTTACTACAAAGTGCGTAAGTTATAAGAATACAACCTTCTACTCCAATGCAGAATGGTCTTTCTGAAGGAACAGACAGGCTTCAGTTTTAGGAAGCTGCTTTATTACTTCAAAAATGCATTGCTAGCACAGGGAGCATGATAATTGATGGTGTAAATGAATGTAGACAGGTTGCATGGGGACATTGGGAAGTGTGAGTCTGGGATCAGCATTCCCACTAATTTTCTAATCACCTCTGGAGGCCTTAAAGGCCCATGCAGTTCTGGAAGTCGCTACCATGCAAGGTCAATCTTGAGATCGATGTGCCAACACCAACTGCTGTGTATAGAACACTGGAGCAGCTGCGTGGGTACACAGTCTAGACAAAACAGCTGGGAGGTGCTGAAAAAGGAATGCTCACCGTCACATCCCATCATGTTGAAAATCAAGGGTGTGCAATGGGATGAAAATAGCTGCGACCACAATTGAATTGAGTGGGATAAGTGATTCGACCTGTGAGGGAGGGATTGCACCACACGCCATTTAGAGGGCTTTTAAAGTGGAAACAACATTGGTCATATACCCCTGAAAGGTCTAGCACTTTTTATCCAACTCTAAGAAATAACTAATCTATGTACCCTTCATTTTACTTTTATCCATGTGCCTATCCAAGAGTCACTTAAATGTATCTGACTACATTCCATGCACCCATCACTCTCTGTGTAAAGGACCTACTTCTGACATCTCCCCTAAACCTTCCTCCAATCACCTTAAAATTATGCCCCCATATGATACCCATTTCCACCCTGGGAGAAAGTCCTTGGCAATCCATTCTATCTGTGGCTCTCATCATCTTGTACACCTCTATCAAGTCACCTCTCATTCTTCTTTGCTCCAATGAGAAAAACCTTAGCTCCATTCTTCATAAGACATGCTCTCCAGTCCAGGCAGCATCCTGGTAAATCCTCTTTGCACCCTCTCTGAAGCTTCCTATAATGAGGTGACCAGAACTGGACACAATATTCCAAGTGTGGTCTAACCAGGGCTTTATAGAGCTGCAGCATAACCTCACGGCTCTTAAATTCAATTCCACTGCTAATGAAAACCAATACACCATAAGCTTTCTTAATAACCCTATCTACATGTGTGGAAACTTTGAGGGAATCTATGGACATGAACCCCAACATCTCTCTGCTCCTCCACATTGCCAAGATTCATGTCTTTAACCCTGTAATCTGCATTCAAATTTGACCTTCCAAAATTAATCACTTCACACTTTTCCAGGTTGAACTCCATCTGCCACCTATCAGCCCAGTTCTGCATCCTGTCAATGTCCCGTTGCAACCTACAACAGCCCTCCATACTATCCACAACTCCACCAACCTTCAGTTCATCGGCAAACTTACTAACCCACCCTTTCACTTCCTCATCCAAGTCATTTATAAAAAATCATAAATGCAGTGGCCCCAGAACAGATCCCTGCAGTACACCACTGGCCACCAAGCTCCAGGTTGAATACTTTCCATCTACTATCACCCTCTGTCATCTAGGGGCCAGCCTATTCTGTATCCAAACAGCCAAATTTCCCTGTATCCCATGCCTCCTTACTTTCTGAATGAGCCTACTATGGGGAACCTTATCAAATGCCTTGCTAAAATCTATAGACACCCATATCCACTGCTCTAATTTCATCAATGTGTTTTGTCACATTCTCAAAGAATTCAATAAGATTTGTGAGTCATGATCTGCCCATCACAAAGCCATGCTGACTATCTCTAATCAAACTATTGTTTTCCAAGTAATCATAGATCCTGTCACTCAGAATCCTCTCCAATAATTTGCCCATCGCTGACATGAGACTGATTGATCTATAATTTCTTGGGCAATCATTATTCCCTTTCTTGAACAAGGGAATAACGTTTTCTACCCTCCACTCATCTGGTACTACTCCAGTGGACAGTGAGGATGCAAAGACCATCACCAAAGGTGCAGCAATCTCTTCCTTCGCTTCCTGGAGTAACCTTGGGTGTATCTCAGGGGACTTAACCTCATGTTTTTCAAAATTTCCAGCAAATCCTCCTTCTTAATATTAACCTGTTTGTGCATATCACCCTGTTTCATGCTGTCCTCACAAACTACAAGGCCAGTCTCACTAATGAAGATTTAAGCAAATTATACATTAAAGACTTCCCCTACCTCCTCTGACTCCAGGCACAAGTTCCTGCCAATATCCCTGAAGGGCCCTACCCACACTCCGGCTATCTCTTATTCCTCACGTAAAAGTGTAGAACACCTTGGGGTTTTCCTTAATCCTATCATGCCCCCTTGTAGCTCTTCTAAGTCCATTCTTTAGTTCCTTCCAGGCTACCTTGTAACCCTCCACAATCCTGTCTGATCCATGCTTCCTCAACCTTAAGTAAGCTTCCTTCTTCCTCTTGACTAGATGTTCCACATCCCTTATCACCAAAGGTTCCTTGACCCTACCATCCCTTCATTGCCTCAGTGGGACAAACCTGACCAACACTCACAGCATGTGCTCCCTAAACAACCTCCACATTTCTGTTGTGCATTTCCCTGAGAATATCTGTTCCCAATTTCTGCTCCACAGTTCCTGCCTATTAGCATTGTAATTCCCCCTCTGTCAATTAAGTACTTTCCCATACTGCCTACTCCTCTCCCCCTCCATAGTAAACTCAGGGAGTTGTGATCACTATCACCGAAATGCTCTCCCACATAGAGATCTGACATCTGACCTTGTTCGTTGCCAAGCACCAAATCCAATGTGGCCTTCCGTCTTGTTGGCCTATCTACACATTGAGTCCCTGTGCATTTAGATGAAACTCCTGATTGCTAAGACTGTAGAAAGCTATGGAACAGAGGAATTTAGGGTTTCTTGTCCGAGAATCTAAAAAAGCTAGTTTCCAAGTTCATCAAATAATTGGGAAGGCAAATGGACTGTTGGCCTTTATTCAAAGAAAAATAGAATATTAAGTAGAGAGTTTTTTTCTAAAACTGTGCAAGGAACTAGTCAGATGACTCCTGGATTACTGTCAACAGTTTTGTGTCCCTTATGACAGCATAAGAGGGAGTCCAGAGAATGTTCATTCGGCAATCCCAGGCTTGAAGGGATTGTCTGAATGGGAGGTTGAATAAGTTGGCCCTGTACTCATTGGAGTTTAGAAGATAAAGTCAGAGTATCATGGAGTCAGAGAGTCCTACAGTACGTAGACAGGCCCTTCAGCCCAAACTGGTCCATGCTGACCAAAATGTCCATCCACACCAAACCCATTTCCCTGCATATCCTGCTAAACCTTTCTGAACCATGTATTTGTCCACATGCCTTTTTAAATGTTGTTAATGTATTCGTTCAACCACTTCTGCTGACAGTTCATTCCATACGCATAAAAAACAGTTACCCCTTAGGTTCTCTTTTATTTTTCCCCTCTCACCTTAAACTGATGCCTCTAGTCCTTGATTCTCCAACCCTGGGAAAAAAAACTGAGTGCATTCACCCTATCCATGCCTTTCATGATCTTATATACTTCTGTAACATCCCACCTCAGTCTCCTCTACTTTCAAGAAAAAAGTCCTAGCTTGTCTAACCTCTCCTGATAACTCAGACCCTTAAGTTCTGGCAACATCCTTGTAAATTTCTTCCACAATCTTTCCAGTTTAATAACATCCTCCCTATAGCAAGGTGACCAAAACTGAACATAATACTCCAAATGCGGCCTCACCAACGTCCTGTACAACTGCAACATAACTTCCCAACTTCTATACTCAGTGTCCTGACTGATGAAGGCCAGTGTCTCAACAGCCTTCTTCACTGCCCTGTCTGCCTGTAACTCCACTTTCAGAGAACCATGCACCTGAATTCCACGGTCTCTCTGTTCCACTACACTCCTTAAGGCCCTACCATTTACCATGAAACTCCTATCTCAATTTGACTTTCCAAAATGCAAGACCTCACAATTATCTATCTTAAACTTCATTTGCCATTTCTGGGCCCACTTCCCCAGCTGATCTAAGTACTGCTGCAATTTCTGACAACCTTCCACACTGTCCACGATACCGTCTATTTTAATTTTATCTGCAAACTTACTAATCGTGCCTTGTACATTCTCATCCAAATCATTAGTATAGATAACTAACAGTAATGGGCCCAGCCCAGACCCTTGATGCACTCCACTAGTCACAGGTCTCCAGTCCAACAAGCATCCTTCCACTATTACCCTCTACTTCCTGCTATCAAGCCAATTGTGTATCCAGTTTACCAGCTCCCCCTGGATTCCATGCAATCTAACCGTTCAAAGCAGCCTACCATGTGGAATCTTATCACAGGCTTACTGAAATCCATATAGCCTCTGTGTGCTGCCCTGCCCTCATCAATCAAAGAACTCGAACCAATTTATAAGGCATGATCTCCTACACTCAGCCATGCTGACTACTCCGAATCAAACCCTGTCTTTCTAAATGCATGAAGAACTTGTCTTTCAGAATCTTCTGAAGTAACTTACCTACACAGATGTTAAGCTTACTCATCTAAAATTCCCAGGTCTTCTGCAATTTCTTTTCTCGCCTCTTGTAGTGTTCTTCGATATATGTGGTCAGGACCAGGATAGTTATCCACCTTCATACATTTGAATATGTCTAACGCCTCCTCTACTATGTTATGGATTGTCCCCAAGACATCACTACTAACTTCCCCAGCTCCCAAATATCAAGAAAATTACTTCATCTGAGACTTTGAGATTTGTTTCAAGAAGCTTTATTTTTTGTGAATTCTTAAAGAGGCTGCTACAGCCTTCACTGTCTCACAACACTCTCTCAAGCAGAATATTCAGCCTACATTTATGTAATGAGACAAACAACTTTGATTTCATTCCACACCTCAGGAATGTTCAGTACAATAATTCAAAATAAAGATAAGCACAGAGCCGTTTTGTTCCCAATGTTTTAGATTAGATTTAGAGCGTGGAAACAGGCCCTTCGGTCAACAAGTCCACACCGACCCGCTGAAGCGAAACCCACCCATGCCCCTACATTTACCCCTTACCTAACACTATGGGCAATTTAGCATGGCCAATTCACCTGACCCGCACATCTTTGGACTGTGGGAGGAAACCCACGCTGACACGGGGAGAACGTGCAAACTCCACACAGTCAGTCGCCTGAGTCGGGAATTGAACCCGGATCTCAGGCGCTGTGAGGCAGCAGTGCTAACCACTGTGCCACCGTGCCGCCCACAATGTTGCTCAAGAACAGAGTAACTAACAAGGTTTACGTACTTATATTTCATCAAACCATAATTACACAATCTCAGTCTTTATCTCTGGAAGTATTTTTCCACTACAGCTGCGAGCCTGAGAGCCAAGATACCTTATACTTTGGTCAAGTATCCCACCATGCAGCAGTATGCCAAGTTCTTACGACTACTACGTGAAGTCTTCATGTCTTTCTCCACAGTAAACACAGGAGAAATATTCATTGAGGACCTTGCCCTGCATCTATGCAGTTCCACACACACATGTCTGCATTGCTCATTGGCAGGTCCTATTGTCTCTCTTGTTATTTTTCCTTTAATGTACTTAAAGAACACTCTTTGGATTTGACATAATCTTCTCAGCCAAGGCTATCTCATATCCTCTGTATACCTCCTGGGATTCCCTTGATCCCAGCTGTCTGTACCTGAGCCATGCCTTCTTTTTTCTGGTCAAAGCCTCAATATCGCTCGTCATCCAAGGTTCCCTATTCCTACCAACCTTGCCCTTCATCCTCACAGGAACATATAGACCTTGAACTGTAGCTATCTCACTTTTAAAAGACTCTCACTTGCCAGAGGTCTCTTTGCCTGCAAACAAACCAATCAATCCCCGCAAGCTTCTGTCTAATTCCAGCAAAATTCACCTTTGCCCGAATTAGAACTTGAATCTGTGAACCGGTTTTGTCCCTCTCCATAACTATTATAAAACTAATAGAACTATAGTCACTGGTCCCAAAGTGGTCCCCCACTGTCACTTCCATCACCTGTCCTGCCCTATTTCCCAAGAGTAGGACAGGTCTTGCCCCTTCCCAAGTAGGAGCCTCTAAATACTGCTTGAGGAAACTTTCCTGAACACACTTAACAAATTCCATCCCATCTAAGCCTTTAACAATCTGGCAGTCCAATCTATGTTACAAAATGTAATGTCCTCTCCTGTGACAACCCTATTGCTCCTGCAAGTCTCTCCAGTCTCCCTACATATTTGTTTCTCTAATTCCTGCTGACGATTGGGGGCCTATAGTTCAACCCCAATAACATCACCATTCCCTTCTTATTTCTTAGCTTCATCTACAAAGCCTCACTGGATGATCCTTCAGTTATTTCATTTCTGACTACTGCTGTGATACTTGCCTTAACCAAAAATGCAACTCCCCTCCCCTCTTTCCACCATCTTTGTCCTGCCTAAAGCACCTGGACCCTGGCACATTAAGCTGCCAGTCCTGTCCTTCCCTTAGCTATATTTCTATAATGGCTATAATATCCTAGTCCCACGTACCTATCCATGCCCTAAGTTCATCAGTCTTACCTATCAGCCCTCTTGCATTGAAATAGATGCAATTTAAACCAACAGAAGTGACCTTATTAATCATACAAGATTATTTGTGGACTTGACAGATTAGATACTGAAATGTTGTTTTTCCTGTGGGAGAATCTGGAACCAGAAGGCATAATCTGACAAAAAAGAGTCGCCCTTTTAAAATAGATATGAGAAGAAATTTTTTGTTGGAGAGTAGTGAATCTGTGGAATTCTTAACTGTAAAAGGTTATTAAGGCTGGGTCATTATGTATATTCAAGGCTGAGAGATTTTTAATTGGTAAGGGAATCAAGGCTTGTGTGGAAAAGGCAGAAAAGTGGAGTTGAAGATTTCAGATCAGTTGTGATCTGATTGAATGGTGGAGAAGACTTGATGAGCTGATTGATCTATTTCTGCTCCTACATCTTACAGTTTATTAGTGGCTACAGAGCCTGATGTCAGGCACCTCTTGACCCATCAGGCCTCTTTGTGTCCTGTTATGGGCTGTCTTCTCCTGCAATGAGAATAAGACAGTGAATAAGTGTGATTATTCATGGGTGACATGGCTATGAGTGCAGGAATATGTGGGATAAAAGAGGCAGCATAGAGGACTTGCAGGGTTAGTGTTGTGGGAGACTGCGTAAAAGCAGTGAGGGAAGATGTTATAGATAGTGCCTCAGAGGTGGCAGCAAGAAGAATATGACACTTGCTCTGGCAGAGCTGCCGACTTCTGTTCTGCACCACTGAGATGGCGTTAACCTGGGCAGTAACCTCAAAGCTGACTGGCAAGGTGTGGCAACATGGCCTCCTCTGACAGTCCTCTAAAAATAGGATGGCCCTCCTCTGCAACAACCTATCCATCAGCATCTCCAGGTTCCTTATGACGAATCATGTCCCATATTCCCCTTCTCTGCCATCTAGTGGATCCAGCCTTAAATGAATTAGGCAGCTTTGGAATGTCAGTGCTTGCCCAAATTCACTGCAGTGTTTTAAAGATAGCATGAGCGCAGGAACTATTTTTCAGCAGTTATCTGCTGAGTGGCAAGTTGTTCTGTGAAAAGCATGGAAAACAAATGTGAGAGATGCCTTGAGGAAGAGTTGACAATTAATGGTGAGTTTGGTGGGATACAGCGAGAGAACTCGCTGGCCTTGTGCCGACAAACCTTCCGAAAATCTCGACATTGGATTCAGCCACACATTTTTTTAAGTCAATATTGTACTTTGAAGCACAGTCACTGCTGTGATGTAAAATCATTGCTGTTTCTGGGAGTTTGCAGTCTGCATATTGGATTGCAATCTTTTAATTGGCTACTGGGGAAAACTCCTTGCTTCTTCTTCAAAAATACTGTCATGCATTCTTTTACATTCATCAGTATAGGTAAATGGGACGTTAGCTGAAAATGTGTTGCAGGTTAAAGCGCAGCAGGTCAGGCAGCATCCAAGGAACAGGAAATTCGACGTTTTGGGCAAAAGCCCTTCATCAGGAATGGGGACGTTAGTTTAACACCTCACCCAAAAGACCAACAGTCCTCCAACAGTGCAGCATTCTCTCAGTACTGCACCAAATGTCAGCCTTAACTTCTTTGCCAATATCCTGGAATTGAACCTTCTCAGAGGCTGAGTGCGGTACTCACTGACACATGTATGAGTGTTGCAGGACACAGTGATATCAGAAGAAACATGAAAGAAAAGTATCATCTGGTCTGGCCATAAAAGATTCTGTAGTACTCTGACAGCTCTGCAATTTTCTATATCCGATTTCTCATGCATCCCTGATTTTAATCACCACTTCATCGTTGGTGACTATGCTGTCAGATGCCTCCCAAAGTTCTGGAATTTCTTCTCCAAATAATTCCAACTTTTTCCATCTCTTGTTCCTCCTTTTAAAACACTCCTTGAAACACTTCTTGAAACAATGCTGTTTGACCCAAGCTTTTGGTTCAAATATTTCATTGTGAGTTGATGTTTGATAATGCTTCTGTGAAATCCCAGGACTTTATATCATCCCAGGCATTATATAAATACAAATACCAGTCAATTTTTCAAACAGCAAGAAAAACTATTAAGGTATTATTTAATCCAATGAAAGGCATTAACCCTTTGTCTCCTGCCTTACATATAGATAAGGTGCTACTGGCTGATGTAAACAGCTGGAAAAAAGCACTTGCGAGCTTTGGAAAGGAATACATTGGAAAAACACTGGTTTATCTGAACGGAACAAGAGAAGAGTGCAGGAATCGTGAGTGCAATATGGGGAATTTAATTTGTGAAGCTATGGTAAGAAACGTTTGTGTGGAAACCTCGATGCCATTTATTTCAAGAATTTGAACCCAGCACCATGAAAACAGTGCTGAGTTGCAACAGCTGACACGTAGAACAGTCACCTCAGTTAGCCAGGCACAACTATCATCCTGTGGAAAATGCCATTTTAGCTTTGTGTGAGAGAAATATTCACAAAGGGATACAGTTAGTGTCCTTTTGTTTAGTATGTCTTTTTTCCCTTAATTTTCTTAAGTCTTCTCAAGCTAAATGAATAGCCATGGACAGTTGGTCAAGACTTGCCAGTGGACTAAACAATGACTTGGAGATTGGCAGCAGTTCGCTCTGGCCAGAGAAGACTCTGAACGTTTTGCCCAACTCTCACTCAGCTGGACACAAGACATGCCCACTTTGGAAAAGAAAGGAGTATACTCTTTAGCATTTGAGTCAATATTTCTTCCTTACCAGTATCACATAAAACAGATGATCCGATATTATCACATCACTGTGGGACTTCCTGTCTGAAAACATAGTTTCTTGAAAGGAGAAAGTGAGGACTGCAGGTGTTGGAGATCAGAGTTGAGATTGTTATGCTGGAAAAGCACAGCAGGTCAGGCAGCATCCAAGGAGCAGGAGAATCAACGTTTTGGGCAAGACCCCTTTGTCAGGTTCTTTAGTTACCTTTTTGTCCTTAATGTACCCTTTGGATACTCCTTAACCCTGTTTGCCAAAGCTATCACACGTCCCCTTTTTGCCCTCCTGATTTCTCTCTTAAGTATACTCATACTGCCTTTATACTGTTTTAGGGATTCACTCTATCTCTGTTGTCTATACCTGACATATGCTTCCTTCTTTTTCTTGAAGAAAGCCTCAATTTCTCTAGTCATCCAGCATTCCCTATACCTTACAGCCTCGCCTTTTATCCTAATAGGAACATACTCTCTCTGGATTCTGCTATCTCATTTCTGAAGGCTTCCCATATTCCAGCTGCCCCTTTACCTGCGAACATCCGCCTCCAATTAACTTTGGAAAGTTCCTGCTTAATACCGTCAAAATTGGCCTTCCCCCAATTTGGTTCCTCAACTTTTAGATCCAGTCTGTCCTTTTCCATCACTGCATTAAAAATAATTGAGTTATAGTCACTGGCTCCAAAGTGCCCACCCCCCACCCCAACATCTCAGTCACTTGCCTGTCTTATTTCCAAAGAGCAGGTCAAATTTTGCATCTGTATTGAGTACATCCACATACTGAATCAGAAAATTTTCTTATACACACTTAACAAATTCCTCACCATCTAAACCCTTAAAACTATGGCAGTCCCAGTCTGTGGAAAGTTAAAATCTCCTACCATAACCACCTTGTTATTCTTACAGATGACTGAGATCTCCTTACAGATTTGTTTCTCAATATCCTGCTGACTATGGTTGGGGGGAAGCGAGGTCTATAGTTCAATCCCAATAAGATAATGATCTCTTTGTTATTTCTCAGTTCACCCAACTAACTTCTGTGGATGTACTCCCAGGAATATCCTCTCTAAATACACCACTTATGTTATACTTTGTCAAAACTGCCCCTCCCCCTCCTCTCTTGCCTCCATTTCTATTTTTCCTGTAGCATTTGTATCCTGTACCAGCTGCCAGTCCTGCCCATCCCTGAGCCATGTTTCCGTAATTGCTATGATATCCTGGTCCCATGTTCCTAACCATGCCCTGAGTTCATCTGCCTTCCCTGTTAGGCCTCTTGCATTGACAAAAATGCAGTTTAATTTATCAATCCTACCTCGTTCTCTGCTTCATTCCTGCGTGCCCTGATTGTTTGACTTGTTCCTTTTCCCAACTATACCAGTCTCAGCTTGATCTCTTGCCTCACTATCTTTCTAGGTCCCACCCAAATCCGCACACCCGCCATCTTACTAGTTTAAATCCTCCTGAGCAGCTCCTGCCAGTATATTAGTCCCTTTCCAATTCTGGTGCAATCCATCCTTTTTGTGCAGGTCACTTCTACCTCAGAAGAGATTCCAATGATCCAAAATGTGAACCTTTCTTGCCTGCACCAGCTCCTCAGCCACACATTCATTTGCTCTAACCTCCTATTCCTACCCTCACTAGCTCGTAGGACGGGGAGTAATCCAGATGTTACTACCCTCAAGGACCTCCTTTTTAAACTCCTGCCTAACCTTCTATATTTTCCCTGCAGAATCTCATCTTTTCACTTCCAGTGTTGTTAGTTCCAATGTGGGCAACAACCTCCTGCTGGTCCTTCTTCCCTTTGGGAATATTCTGTACTCTCTCTGAGATATCCTTGAACCCGGCACCTCGGAAGCAATACACCATTTTGATTTCTCGCTGTCGGCCGCGGAAATGCCTATCTGTGCCTCTGGTTAGACAGTCCCCTATCATAATTGATCACTTGGAACCTGACATACCCCTCATTATCTTAGAGCCATTCTCAGTATCATAAACTTGGCTGTTTGTGCCACATTCCCCTGAGAGTCCATCACCCCCTACATTTTCCAAAACAGCATACTTGTTTGAGATAAGGATAGCTACAGGAGACTGCTGCATTACCTGCCTCCCTGTCCTACCTTTCCTGGAGATAACCAATCTACCTGACTCCATCTGTGGTTCTTCTCCCTTCCTATAACTGCCATCCATCACACTCCCGATCTCCTGTAAATTCCTCATTGCCTCTAACTGCCACTCCAATAAAGCCATGCGATCTGATAGGACTCGCAACCAAACACACTTCCTGTAGACAACATCATTAGTAACAAAGAAAATCTCCCACATCTGACAGGAAAAGCACGTCACTCTATCATAGATCATCTTTGCACTTTGGAGAAGGTGAGGACTGCAGATGCTGGAAATCAGAGTCAAGGCTGTGGGCCTGGAAAAGCACAGTAGGTCAGGCAGCATCTGCGGAGCAGGAGAATTGACATTTCAGGCAAGAGCCCTTCATCCGGAGTGAGGCTTGTGAGCTGAGAGGTTACAGAGTTAAATGGGAGGGAGTGAGACTGAGGAGAAGGTAGCTGAGAATCTGATAGGTAGATGGATGTGGGAGTGAAGGTGATAGGTCAGAGAGGAGGGTGGAGCGGATTGGTGTGAAGGAAGATGGATAGGTAGACAGGTCATAAGGGCAGTGCTGAGTTGGAAGATTGGAACTGGGGTAAGGTGGAGGAATGGAAAATGAGAAAACTGGTGAAATCCACATTGATCCCATGGAGTTTGAGGGTCCCAAGGTGGAAGATGAGGTGTTCTTCCTCAAAGCGTCGAGTGGTAAGGGAGCAGGGATGGACCACACAGCATCAATATGGACCACTAGTTTCCTCATTTCCCTCCCCCCAGCTTAACCCAGTTTCAAACTTGCATTTCGTCCCCTTGTCCATCTTCCTTCCCATCTATCCGTTCCACCCTCCTCTCTAACCTATCACCATTACCCTCACCTCCATCTACCTATGGCACTCTCAGCTACCTTCCCCCCAGCCCCAAACCCCTCCCATTTATCTCTCCAGCTCCGAGGCTCCCATCCTCATTCCTGATGAAAGACTCTTGCCCAAAATGTTGATTCTCCTGCTCCTCAGATGCTGCCTGACTTGCTGTTCCAGCACCACACTCTTGACATCGCTCCTTGAAATTGGAGTTGCAGGTAAACAGGGTGGTGAAGAAGACATTTGGCATCAGTGCGCTGAATGTTAAGACGTTATGTTGCGCTGTGGAGTGCATTAGGTGAGGCCACTTTTAGAATGCTGAGTTCAATTCTGATTTCTATGCTTGAGGAAAGATGTTGTTACACTTGAAAGGGTGCAGAAAAGCCTTACATGGATGTTGCCAGCACTAGTGGGTTTGAGCTACAGGGAGAGACTGAGTAGTCTGGGGCTTTTCCCCTGGATGATTGGAGACTGATGGGAAACCTTATAGAGGATTATAAAATCATGAGGGGCATGGATAGGATGAATGATAAAGGTCTTTTTCCCAGGATAGGGGAGTCCAAAACAAGAGGGTATAGGTTTAAGGTGAGAGGGAAAAGATTTAAAATGAACCTGATGAGTAACCTTTACATGCAAAGGGAATGAGCTGCCAGAGATGGTGGCAGAGTGGGCACAATTACGACATTTAAAGAACATTTGTATGTGTACATAAATATGATGGGTTTAGAGCAATATGGGCCAAATGCTGGCAAATGGGACTAGATCAGTTAAGCATATCTGGTCAGTACGGATGAGTTGGACTGAATGATCTGTTTCCATGCTTTATATTTCTATAACTCTATGACTCTATAAGAAAAATGTGGGCTATCTGATATAGTTTAACGAAGATAGGGAAAGGGATACCTTCAGATCATTCTCTTTGTTCAGGTAATATATGTTAGTTGCACATTAAGTAATAAAGACACTTTGTGTTCCAACTTCATTTTGATTTAGCTCACTCTCTATGTCTTCCTCGCCTTTCGTGGTTTACATTGCCCTTAATGGGCTTTGCACATAAAATAATTTAATTGAAAAACACTGGTGATTTACTGATGGTGGTTAATGAATAAAAACCATGGTGATTTGAGATTGGGGAACATCAGTTGGGTGTAAGAGCACTTTTGAAAAAAAAGACATCCTAAGAGACACCTCTCTCACTGCATATCTTTGAAAGATGGAAATGTATACTGGGACAATTCCCACACCAATTCACTTTTGGCCATTCTCTTGTATGTTGACTATTGACTGGCGAAAAGCATAGACTGTCATTGCTGCTCCGGAACATTACTTAAATTTTTATGCTATTGTTTTAATACTGAGTTAATAATTTTACTGAAACAGTTGAAGGAAAGAGATGAGTTAAGGGTGAATTGAAATTCAGCTCTGGAATTCAGTGAGAAGGCAAGTTCTCCCTGGTGTACTGGATAATATTTGTCCCTCAATTAGTATTACTAAAACATAGATTATCTGCTCATTATCACATCACTTGGTTCAATTCACTGAATGAAAACTGACTGCAACATTTACTGCATTACAACAGTGACTATGGGCTGTATGTCTTTGAATAGGGAAATGTGATTTAGACCCATGTCCTGACTCTTGAAACCTCTGCCTGTCCTCTACTCAGATTTGCCATATTTTTATTTACCTGAAGATGTGGTTTGACATGTTCAGGTTTTCCAACTCCCAACCCAATGTCAAAGGATTGTAGGTGACAAGGTGGGCTCATCAGACATCCTGTCGCGGTTCACTGCCGTGTCAGTCCAGCTCTCACCCAACTCATTGCCTTCATGTCCTCTCATGCCCTCCATACACTATGTTCTCTATGTCCTTCCAAATCCAATACTCTGTAATACTCACAAGTAGTCTCCATAACACTGTCTCAGTTGGTACAGTCCCCAGGAGCCATGTAACATCAATGAGAATTCTTTGAACCAGGTTTAACAATGCATCCTCTAATAATTAAGTATAGCTGTCACTGAAAATCATAATAATTAGAGCTATAAAATCCTACAGCACAGAAAAAGGCCCATTGACCCATTGTGTTCAGACCAGTCAAAAACAACCACCTAACTATTCTAATTTCATTTTCCAGCTCTTGGACCATATCCTTCCATGCCTTGACAGCACAAGTGCACATCTAAATGCAACTTAAATATTATGAGGATTTCTGCCTCAAACACCGTTACAGGCAGCAAGTTCCAGATACCCACCAGAAAAAGTTTTTCTTCACATCTCCTCTAAACATTCTGCCCTTACCTATAGTCATTAATCCCTCTGTTATGGACGGCACAGCGACTCAGTGGTTAGCACTGCTGCCTCTCAGTGCCAGGGACCTGGGTTTGATTTCAACCTTAGGCGACTATCTGTTTAGAGTTTGCACATCTCCCTCTGTCTGCATGGGAGTCTGTCTCCAAGTGCTCCAGTTTCCTCTCACAGTCCAAAGATGTGCAGATTAGGTGTATTAGCCATGCTAAATTTCCATAGTATGTTCAGGGATGTGTAGATTAGATGTATTAGCCATGGAAAGTGCAGGGTTACAGGGATAGGGTAGGGAATGGGTCTAGGTGGGATGGTCTTCAGAGGGTCAGTGTGGACTTGGTGGGCCAAATAGTCTGTTTCCATTGTTCTGATTCCATGTTTCTTTCTGTCTACCCTATCTGTGCCCCTCAATTTTGTACATCTCAATCATGACCTCTCTTAATTTCCTCTGCACCAAGGAAATAACCCTAATCTGTCAAATCTCTTCTTAACTAAAACTCTTCAGCCCAGGCAACATTCTGATAAATCCCTTGTGCACCCCTCCAGTGCTATTATATCCCTTCTATAATTTGGATCCCAGAACTACACACAACACTCCAGCTGTAGCCTAACCAACATTGTATATAATTTCAGCATAACCTCTCTGCTCTTAAACGCAATGCCTCAGCTAATAAAGGCAAGTGTACCATATGCCCTCTTAACCACTTAACCACCTGCCCTGTACCTTCGGGGGCCAGTATACATGCTCTCAAAGTCTCTTGGTGCTCTGTACTTCCCAGGACCCTATATCCATCATGTATTCTCTTGCATTTGGACAGGACAAACAAGGCACCACTTTACGTTTATCCAGACTGAAATAAATTTGCCATCAATTAGCCCATCTGACCTACATATCTATATCTTCTTGTAGACTAAGGCTATTTTCCTCACTCTTAGTACTCAACCAATTTTTGTAACATGTGCGAACTTACTGATCAGCCCTCCTACACTGAAGTCTAAATTATTTATGTAACCCACAATCAGGAAGGGCCCCACCAATGACCCTTGTGGGATCCCACTGGATACAATTTCAGTCAGGGAGAGATGCTGGAACTATCACCCTCTGCTTCCTACTACTGAGCAAATTGTGGATTAAATTCGCCAATTTCGTTGGATCCCATGGGATATTCCTTTTGATATCAGTCTCACATGTAGGATTGTCTCAAAAGGTTTGCTGAAGTCCAAATATACTACATCAAAAGTATTGCTCTCATCTATATACTTTGTCACCTCTGCAAAACATTCCATCAAGTTCCTCAAACATGACCTTCCCTCAACAAAGCCAATCTAACTTTTTTCTTGATTTAATGCCTGGCTCTCCAAATGCAGATTAATTCTGTCCCTTAGAATTGTCCCAATAGATTATCCATCAATGAGGTTACACTGACAGGCCACATTTCCTGGCTTATCCCTTGCTCCCTCTTGAGTAATGGTATCAGACTGGCTGTCTTCCAGTCCTCCGGCATGTCTCCTGTAGTCAGAGTGCAATTGGGATGTTTTTGCAAGTGCCTCTACTATTTCCTTCCATGTCTCCCACAACCTGTGATAAATTTCCTTTGGCCTTGGCCATGTCTATTTTTAAGCTCACCAGACTACTCAGAACTTCCTCTCTATGGTAATTCTTATAATTACATCACAGATCTTCTCCCTGATTTCCACACCCATATCATCCCTCTCATTAGTGAACACCAACACAAAGTATTCATTTGGAACTCTACTTACATCCTCTGGCTCCATGCTCAAATTACCACTGTAGTCCTTAATGGGCCCTATTCTTCGCTCATTATTTTTTAACCTCAATGTGCTGTTAAAACAACCTCAATTTTTCCTTTGTTTTATCTGCCAACATCTTTTTGTGTAACCTTTTAACTCTCTTAATCTTTTCAAGTTCCCTCTTGCACATACTGTACTCCTGCAGGGTGTCTGCTGTTTACAGCCGTCGACATTTATCATAAGCCTCACTTCTCTTCCTCTTTATCCAATGATGTATATCCTTTGTTATCTAGAGTTAGCACGATTTGAAGATCTCTTTCTCTTTATTGGACCATTTTAGCCCTATACTCTCCATTTTTCCACTGTTCTGAGACTGATTTATCTGAAAGTATCTACCCCAGTCCACTCTGACCAAAACATATCATGATTTTATTAAAATCAGCCTTCCAACAGTTTAGAACTTTGATTTCAGGCCCATTCTTATCCTCTTCCAAGTAAAATAATTTAGACCCAATTTAAACAAAAGTAAATCTCATCAACTAATCACTGTTATAAATGGAAACATTTGATCAGTAATTACATCAGAGACATGTAATCCATTAAAAACCTCTTAAAACTGTCCGTCATGCTGTGAATATAACCTCAATGACACAAATTGTCTTCTAGCTGCTGAAATACAGCCAAGCATAAAGAGTGTAGGGCCATTCTTAAGGAGGGAAATAAAGAAGGCAGAGAGGGAAAGGAGAGAAAGGATAATGCAAAGACACTCTACAAGTAAATTAAGAGCGAAAGAGCAACTAGAAAGAGAATAAGATCCCTTAAAAGATCATGTTTAATTACAGGGATAACTGAGAGACTAAATGAATATTTTGCATTAGTTTTTGCTGTAGACAAATAAATGGAGGTGAGAGAATTTGGGGAAACAAATACAGATGTCTTGAAAACAGTTCTCATTACAAAAGAGGAAGTGCTGAAGCCTTAGAAAACATAAAGGTGGTTAAATCTCTGGGACCTGATCAAGTTTATTCCAGGATGTTGTGGGAAATTAGGGACGAAATTGTAGGACCTCTCATAGAAATATATGTATCATCTATAACCATGGATGAGGTGCTAGAGGACTGGACGATGGCTAATGTTTTGCCTTTGTTTAAGAAAGGTTGTAAGGAGACACCTAGGAACTATAGACCTATAAGCCTGACATCACTCATGGGTATGTTGTTGGAGGTGATTCTGACAGATAGGATTTACGTACATTTGGAGAGGCAAGGACTAATTAGGGAAAGTGAGCATGGCTTTGTGCAAGAGAAAGAGTTTATTTTAAACTTGATTTTAGTTTTTTGAGGAAGTAACCAAAAGGATTGAGGCAGAGCCATGATTCCATATGGTAGACTAATTAGTAAAGTCAGACCACATGGGATTCAGGGTGAACTTGCCAATTGGATTCAAAATTGGCTTTATGGTAGGAGACAGAGAGTGGTGATGGTGGGTTGTTTTTCAGACTGGAGGCTTGTGACAAGTGTTGTCCCACAAATGTCAGCACTGGGCCCACTGTTGTTCGTCATGAGCATATCAGAGACATGGTTAGTAACTTTGCGGATGACACCAAAATTGGTAGTGAAAATTGGACAGTGAAGAAGATTACCTAACATTACGAAGAGATTTTGATCAACTGGTTCAATGGACTGAGGCATGGCACATAGAGTTTAATTTGGACAAATGTAAAGGTATTGCATTTCAGTAAAACAAGCAGGGGCAGGGCTTGTACAGTTAATGCCAGGGCCCTGAGTAGTGTTGTAGAACAAAGATTAAGAGTTTAGGTACACACTACTTTGAAAATTGCATCACAGGCAGACAGAGTGGTTAAGAAGGCATTTTAGTGTGCTTAAATTCATTGCTCAGACCATTGAGTATAGGAGTTAGAATGTCCATGACTCCCTGGTCAGGTCCATGCCTCCCATCTACACACCCTCCCCTCCTGGCACCTTCCCCTGCTATTGCACAAAATGCAAAAATTGTGCCCACACCTCCTGCCTCACCTCCATCCAAGGCCCCAAAGGATCATTCCACATCCATCAGAGATTCACCTGTACTTCTACACACGTCATCTACTGCATCCAATGCACCCGATGTGGTCTCCTATACACTGGGGAGACAGGATGCCAACTTGCTAATAGTTTGAGAGAACATTGCTGGGACACCTGCACTAACTAATACCACTATCCCTTCTCTGAACACTTCAACTCCCCTTTCCACTCCTCCAAAAACATGCCGGTCCTGGGCCTCCTCCATCACCAAACCCTAACCATCCAAACCCTAACCACCCAAGGAAGAATGCCTCATCTTCAGCCCTGGGGACCTCTAACCACATGGGACCAATGTGGATATCACCAGTTTCACCATTTCCCCTCGCCTCACCTTATCTCAGTCCCAAATTCTAACTCAGCACTGCGCTTTTGAACGGTCCTACCTGTCTATCTTCCTTCACACCCATCTGATCCACCCTCCTCTCCAACCCATCACTTTCAGCCCCACCTTTATCTACTTCTCACTTTCCCACCCACCCCCCCCCCAGCCCAACCCCTTCCATTTATCTATCAGCCCCCCCCACCCCCCCCCCCCCCCCCCACCCCCCCTTGGACCACAAGCCACATTCCTGATAAAGAGCATATGTCTGAAATGTCAATTCTCCTGCTCCTCAGATGCTGCCTGACTGGCTGTGCTTTTCCAGCACCACACTTTTTGATTCTGATCTCCAGCACCTACAATCCTCACTTTCTCCTAGTTAGGACGACATGTTCAGGTCATACAGGACATTGATGAGGTCTCTTCTGGAATACTGTGTTCAGCTCTGGTCACCCTGTTATAGGAAGGATGTTATTAAATTGGAGAGGGTTCAGAAAAGATATACCAGGATGTCTCTCGGAGTGTAGGATTTGAGTTATTAACAGAGGCTGGATAGGCTGGGACTTCTTTCACTGAAGAGTAGGAGGTTGAGGTTTATAAAATCATGAGGGTCATAGATAAAGTGAATGCCAAAGGTCTTTTCCCTAGGAAGGGGGAAATTCAAAACTAGGGGGCATATTTTTCAGGTGAGAGGCAAACGTTTTAAAAAGGGCATGAGGGGCAACTTTACACAGTGGTTTATGTGTAGGATGAACTGCCAGAGGAAGTGGTGGATGCAGATACAGTTACAACATTTAAAAGACATTTGGATAAATACATGAATAGGAAAGCTTTCGAGGAATAGGGGCCAAATGCAGGCAAGTTGGACCAGTTAGTTTGGAAACATTGTCGAGATGGACTAGTTGAACTGAATGGTTTGTTTCCATGCTGTATGATTCTGACTCAAATTTACTTAACTGATTTTTTTTTTAAATTTACAAGTGCAAGCAATGAAATCTATTGGAACTGCAAAAATAGATGTTTAAGTGAATTAACGGGTTTCCATAGGAATCAGTGTTGGAATGTAACCTGGAGTTAGGTTCTTTTGAATATTTTTTCTTCCTTTATCAAACCAATGTACAAATTGAAATATTATTTATGTGTAGTATTGTACACTCCTGACTCAAAAAATCAGCAAAGTAAAATAAATTATTACACATAAAAAAGTACATTAGAAACTTTTGCAGTAGACAAAAGACATGAACATATTGGAAGTTGAAATGCTGCACATTCCTAAATATATAAGATAACCATTAAAATAAAGTAAATTTAGTTACTAAAACACAGTAAATATAAAATAAAAGTTTGAAAAATTACACTCATCTAATTTTAGCTTGATCAAGTTCCATCTAGTGGCAGAAATTGACAGGCAACATTTGAAATCCCAAGACAAGAACAAAACGCTGTGAATGGGAAATGGGCAAAGAGGAACTGAGGACAAGGACAGGTGTGGGAACAAGGTTGAAATCCAGGCTGAGGGCAAGCTCAGGCCCAAGGCTGGAACAAGGATGGCAGAAAGGTTGGAGAAAGGCAGCAGTGGGTTAAAAACAACAGCAGATGGTCCATGCATGTTGATGCATTGACTCCCAGTTTTGGAAGGAGCAAATCTAAAGGTAAGGCTGAGAATAAGGGCAGGAAGTCAGGAAGAAAAGCAGCTAAAGTCCCTGGTGGTAACAATGGAATCTGAAAACAGTAAAAATAAGATTCAGGGATGGAAATGGATGCTGGCTGGGGCTGTTTTCAGGCTACAAAACAGGAAACTTGTGGTGGATGAATTAAATTGCAACACTCATTGTTAAATGCATATATATTGACATTATTTCACTTTAACATTGTAAATTAAAGAGGGAGTTACTGTATATTAATATATTATAACATAAAACATGTTATTTTGTTTAGCCAACAGAAATATAATACATTCTCTTATATGATCTCCATTCTTCATATTCATTGTCTATATCTATTTAAACTGAAATTCATAACTTTTTAATTGATCTGACCACATTGGCAGTCATTTATGTTGCCATCAATTGCCTTTTGTCACCTCAGTATTATCACTCGATCTCACCCCTATCTTTGATCATCTGCTACTGAAACCCTCATTCATGCCTTCATAGTGGGCGGCACGGTGGCACAGTGGTTAGCACTGCTGCCTCACAGCGCCTGTAGACCCGGGTTCAATTCCCGACTCAGGCGACTGACTGTGTGGAGTTTGCACGTTCTCCCCGTGTCTGCGTGGGTTTCCTCCGGGTGCTCCGGTTTCCTCCCACAGTCACAAAGATGTGCGGGTCAGGTGAATTGGCCAAGCTAAATTGCCCATAGTGTTAGGTAAGCGGTAAAATGTAGGGGTATGGGTGGGTTGCGCTTCGGCGGGTCGGTGTGGACTTGTTGGGCCGAAGGGCCTGTTTCCACACTGTAAGTCTAATTTAATCTAAAAAAAAAATTATCTCCACATTCAACTATTCTGACACACTCCAATTGGTCTGTCATATTTTACCTTTTGAGGACAAGCAAAACCATGCTGTTCACAGGAAGTCCTTTTGCCCTCTCACCCTGTGCTTTCTAACTTTGGCTCCCAGCTAAATTATATCCTGATTTTAAAATTCTCATCCTTGTTTTCAAATTCCTCTGTGGCTTCACTCTTCACAAACTCTGTGATCTCCTCCAATTCCAGTAGCCTCCTAGATGACTGTGCTCCTCTAATTATGTCCTCTTGTGCATTCAGAATTACATAAATTCCATTAATGACTTGAATAGTCTAGACCCCCAACTTTACTTCTGTAACTCATTTCCCCATTTAAAAGGTTTCCTAAGACCTACCTGTTTAACCATGTTTTACACATCCAATCTAATATCACTTTGTGGTTTTGTGTCATATTTTGTTTTATATTGCACCTGTGAGCACCATGGGATATTTCATTTGATAAAGGTGCTCTACAAATATAAGTTCTTGTTGTTGTTGAATCTCAGTAATCAGTAAATAATGAACAATGTGATTGCAGAGAGCACAGTGATAAGAATGAAAATTCGGCAACAGTGTGGAGTATTATTAAAGTAAGTTAACAGAACCTCCATTGCTCTTCTCACTTGGTTTACAACAATTTCAGATTTATGAAAATATCCGGAAACCAGATGACAATTCATGGACCCATGTATCCATTTGTTTGACTCAAGGGGGTGGAATCCGTGCATCCATTGACGAGAAAGCTAATAATGGTATGTTGGACAGCTAATACTTCTACTAATACTTCTGAGTATTTCTTTCCCTGATAACCTGTACCCCATTTCATTAGGATCTACCTTAACTAGAAATAGCCCAAACTGAACCACTCATGAAGTGTTAATAAATTTAAAGCATTGAAGAATGTTTGGCTAATTTTAGGACATTATTAAGGTTTGAGATTTAGGAGTTGTTGGGCATTTAGCAAGAAAAAAATCCAAGAGGCACCTGTAACAATGGAGGAGATAATTGTTGTGAATCAAGGAGAAAGTAATGTCAAAAATGTTTTTTGTTTCAATTCATACATATTGCTTTTTGGACCAGCATTTATTGCCCATCTGCTGTTGCTCTTGAGAACAGGGTGGTGCGCTGCTCTTTGAACTATTGCAGTCCATTTGCTATAGGTAACCCCACAACATTTTTTGGATGAAGTTCCAGGATTTTGACCTAGCAACACTGAAGGAATAGCAATATAGTTCCAAGTCAAAATGGTGAGTGGCTTGGAGAGGAACTTGCATGTGGTGGTGTCCCTATGTATCTGCTATCCTTATCCTTCTCGATATCAGTGGTTATAGTTTTGGAAGGTGCTGCCCAGGGAACCCTGGTGAATGTCTACAATGCATTTTATAGCTGGTACCACTGCTACTGAGAACTGGTCATGGAGAAAGTGGATGCCCTAGATGGTGTCAAGTTTCTTTTGTGCTGTTGGAGCTACACTTATCCAGGTAAGCGGGAGTATTCCATCACTCTCCTGACTTGTGCCCTGCTGATGGTGGAAAGTCTTTGAGATAAGGAGGAGAGTTACTTGCTGTTGTATTCCTATTGCCTGACCTACTGTGCTAGCCACGATATATATATGGCTAAACTAGTCCTTTTTGTTCAATTCTAATTCAGGATGTTTGAAGTTCTGGTTTCAGTGGCGAGAACACCATTGAATGTGCAGAGGTTATCATTTGATTCTCTCATTTTGGAGATGATCATTACCTGGCACTTGTGTGATGAGAATGTCACTTGTTACTTGTCAACTCAAGCCTATTATCCATGTCTTGATGCATTCGAGCAGGGAATTGTATCTAAGGATCTGTGAGTGGTGCTGAACATTGTGCAATCATCATCGAATATTTCCACTTCTGACCTTATGATGGAGAGAAGATTATTGGTAAAGTAGCTGAAGATGTTTGGGTCTAGGACACTACAAGAAGATCTCTGCAGAGGTGTCCTGGATTTGAGAAAACTGACCTCCAGCTAACACAACCACATCCAATTTCCTTTGTGCCAAGTCTGACTCTAACCAGTGGTACATTTTGCCTCGATATCCATTGATTTTAGTTTTGCTATGGTTTCTTGACATCAGTCTTGGTCAAATATGGCCTTGATGTCAAGGGCAGTCACTCACCTCACCTCTGGAATTCACCTCTTTTATCCATGTTTGAACCCAGCCTGTAGTGAGGTCAGGAATTGAGTGACCCTGGCAGAATCCAAACTGGACATCACTGAGCAGGTTATTGCTAAACAGGTGCTATTTGATAGGACTGTTAATGACACCCTCATTCTCTTTACTGATGATAGAGAGTAAGATATTGAGTAGTAATTGGCAAGATTTGTCCTTTTTTTTGCCTACGGGACATACTTTGGCAATTTTCCATAATGTTGGCTAGATGCCAATGTTGTAGATTTAATGAAACAGCTTGGCTAAGGGTTCATTAAGCTCCGGAGCACAAGTCTTCAGACTACTACTGGAATACTTTAAGAGCCTACAGCCTTTGCAGTATCCAATGCCTCCAGCCATTTATTGATATAATGTAAAGTGAATCAAATTGGCTAAAGCCGGGCATCTGTAATGCTGAGGACCACTTTAGGAGGCCAAGATGGACCACCCACTCAGCACTTTTGGCTGAATATTGTTGCAAATGCTTCAGCCTATTCTTTTGCATTGATGTGTTGAGCACCCCTGTTATTGAGCATGCAGATATTTGTGGGTCCATCTCCTCGAGTGAGTTGTTTTGTCTGTCCACCATCTTTCTTTACAGCTAAAGAATAAGTAATAGTGGAACCACTAAGATTAGAAACCTGACAGTTTGTTTGGATTTCAGACACATGATTCTGTGCAACTGCATTGGTTAAAACTGGACTTTAAGAGGCACACGGGACATCAAAGTGCTCAGTTATTGCAACTTTGGGAATTGGAGGTTGGACTTGAAACCATTTCCTGATACTGCAATTTTGTATTATTGTATTACACAATTATAACTTACATAATGAGTAATAGCATAGATTAAATTTATTTTTCAATCCCAGAGGTTTACTTACAGACAAATTGCTTGCTAACTGCAAGTTATCAAAGCATATACACATCCTAAAATGTAGCAAGCCTGAATTCCTCATAATCACTAGTCATGTAGTTTCATTCTGGTCCTTAGCTTATTAACATTCTCAGGTCTTAAAGCAGTAAAACATAAGTGAGACAAAAAGACAGAGTTCAACCTTGCTTTTTTTTTGGCTAATTCTAAGTTGAATCAAGTTAGACTCTATGGCCCACTACTTCCTACAAAATCTTTCCTCATTCACTGTCACTCCTTAATACAAACATTACTAACCCTGCATATCCTTAGTACTGCCTACTCACTTGCTGAGGCATCTCCCCACCTGTATCAAAAGTAGCAACAATGCCACCCATTTCCACCTCCCATAATACCTGAATCTCCTTCCAGGAGCAAAATAATCCCCACTAGGGCAGAAAGAATGAAGACAGATGATGGGCTCTCTAATGTGGATAGCATCCTGTTTCTGAATGCCCCAAGTGGTGAACTGACCATGTCCAAGCACTTTGACTTGTATCAAAGAGTACCATGGACTTATTGTGCCAAGATACCCTGACTAGAGGATATCCCCCTCTTTACTTAACTGAGGCCTGCTGACAACTTTGACAAGTTTTGTGGGTTTGTGTCTGCGCTGAATGGTCTGCAATACAACAATAATGACTGCCTAGTATCACTAAGGGGTCAAAGCACAGAAAAGGAAAGGAAATGGTATGAGAATCCAGATAGGCCCAGGGCGAGTGAGCTCTCTGACAGCAAACGAAAAATCTAGAGATACAGCCTAGTCCAGTCCATGGGTTGGACATGCCTCCCAAATGCATAGTATCCTTACAACTGGTAAGGCCAGAGATACAGCATTGGAATTGCAGAAATGTACTGTGCGTCAATTATAGATGTCATGAAGATTCATAAAAGCTGATACATATTAGATGCCAATGTTAGTGAACATAGGCATATGGGGTCCATTCCTATGGAACATGGTATGAAATATTGGTGTGCGGTGTTGAACTTGGAAGTCGTTGGAGTTAGTAGCAACTTGAATCCACCAGCTCTGACTTTCTATGTCTTGAATTCTTGATGCCTAGCTTATGTGAAGAGTTTGGTTAAAAAAGGAAGCAGAATATTAATGAGGTGACTTGAATAATTAATGAGCCATTTAACAAACAATAATCTGACTTAATTAGTAACTCGCCCCAGCAAAGTGCAAAACCCATCTTGCTGCTTGGCTAGACTATAACAGATGGAGCAAGCTGATCCTGATGTCAAGATGAGCTTCATCGGACTTCTTGTCTAAACCTGCCACAAATCTCACCATAGCCCATACTGTTCAGACCCCTGTAAGATTCCACCCTGAGTATCACCTGAAATCCTGTGAATCCCCCTGGCTGTGGTAAACTTGGATTAATCTGCAAACATGTTTGTGTAGTCATTGTTCCAATTCAAGGTCATAAATATCATACATTATAATGAATTTATCAGCATTAGAGTCATTTAGAGCTGTACAGCTTGGAAACAAACTCTTCTGTCCAACTCATCCATGCCAACCTGATGTCCAAACTTTAATCTTGGCCAATATTCCTCGGAACTCTTCTTATTCATATACCATCCAGGTGCCTTTAAATGTTGTAATTGTACCACTTCCTCTGGCATTCCATATATGCACCATTCTATGCATGAAAAAGTTGCCCCTTGGGTCCATTTTAAATCTTTTCCCTCTCACCTTAAACCTATGCCCTCTAGTTTGGACTCTAACACCCTGGGGAAAAGGCCTAGTCTATTCATAATATCATGCCCTCATGATTTAATAAACCTCCATAAAGTCACCCCTCTACCTCTGATGCACCAGGGAAAATAGCCCCAGCCTATTCAGCCTCTCCCTATAACTCAAATCCTCCAACGCTGGCAACACTCTTGTAAAGCTTTTCTGAATGCTTTCAAGTTTCACAACATCCTTCCTGTAGTAGTGAGACTAGAATTGCATGCAGTATTCTAAAAGTGGCCTAATCAACATCCTGTACAGCTGCAACATGACATCCCCACTCAATAAAAGCATACTGAATGCCTTCTTCACTATCCTGTCTATCTGTGAATCCATTTGCAAGGAACTATGAACCTGCAGTCTTTGTTCAGCAACACTCGCCAGAACCTTACCATTAAGTGTATAAGTCCTGCCCTGACTTCTACACAAAGTCGCAAGTCACCCAGAAACACAGAATAAATAGAAACTAAACTAAACTTCAAATAAATACATACAGAGTAGAGGTTTTACGTTGAATGCAATTGTTGATCTGGCTACAAATCTTGTAGCAGAAGTTCTACTCATTTTGAAAATGTTCTGTAACTTGACATTGTATATATGTAAAATCATATGAAAGCTGTACCATGATCTGACGTAGTTAGGCAGCATTTGGATAGACTCTGGTTGGGATGAAGAGAGATGCTTGTGGGGGACAGTGGAAGGGTGAGCATGTAGGGGGCTGATTAGAGGGTGGACATTGTGGAAGAGGTTGAGCATTTTGAGGTGCGGAAGAGAGTGGCATTGTAGGGGAAGATAGGCGGAGTGAAGTGATGGACAGTGAGCATTGTAAGGGGGGATCTTGTGATTATCAGGGGATTGTGGGCATTTTTCGATGTGGACATGTGTGGAAATATTGTCAGTAGTTTGGATAAAGAAGCTTTTTTTAGACTTTACTACACAGCTCACACTGTCAATCATTGAGCTCAACCTGAGTTTAAGAAGACGAGTAGGATGGAGAATTGTAATAATTTTCTTTGAAGAACTGAATGATGGGCTAAATAAAGGGATGCAATAGATTGTATATCTTGTGAACATTCATATAAAATCAATGAATTGCTTAAAAGGCTTGAGATATTTTGCTTTATTATAATCAATGCAAAAAAGTTATAAATTAAGTTGTTAGAAAATTTAAATTCCATACAAAGGAAATGTCGTGATTAGGATAGAACCTTGCTTGATAGATGGGGCATATTATTAAATCTGTAATCCAGAGACCCAGGCTATTGCCCTGAGTTCATGGTTTCAAATCCTGCTAGAACAGCTAGTGGAATTGAAACTTAATTCATAAATGTGAAATATAGAAGCTGACCATAAAATTTGAAAATAAGTGCTGATCATTCGTTTAAAAATACATTTTTTTTAATGAAAGGAAATCTACTATCCTTACCTGGTTTGGCCTAAATTTGACTCTGGTAATGTTGACTAAAATGATCCATTCTTACCAAATAACTTAATGAGTTGGTCTTTCCTCTTACTTACAGGAATAATACTAGTAGAAAATGTTTTAACAGTTTTACCATTTGGAGGTACTATAGATCTGCTCAAAGTTCGGGGTTCAACATTAAGAGCAGCTTTTGAGCATTCTGTCAGAAGATATGGACAGAACACAGGGGAGTTTCTGCAGGTGTCTGGTAAGGCTGAGTTGGTATACACAATCTTCTTTGAGATCCTCTCCAGCCGGCAGTTTGTAGTGTCGATAATAGCCATGATGTGAAGGTGCCAGTATTGGACTGGGAAAGTCAAAAATCACATGATGCCAGGTTACAGTCCAACAGGTTTATTTGCACCTGATGAAGGAGCATCGCTCCAAAAGCTTATGACTTCAAATAAACCTAATGGACTATAACCTGGTGACATGTGACTTTTGATTTTGTCCACCCCAGTCCAGCATCAACATCTCCACATCACAGTAAGGCTGAATACATCCATTTCTTACAAACTAACTGTTGCTGAAATACAAAAACAGATGTCTTTGAGAGTGATAAAATACTTCAGGAATCATTGATACCACTTGTGCAACATTGCTGATTAAGACTGTTAAACAGTTATACTGCACAGTTGGGGTTCAAGAATATACAAGTTTATAACTGCAACAAATTTTACCACAGTTTAAATCACAGCTTCCTCAATGAGTGACTTACTTCCGTTTAAACAATACTATTTGCCCATGACAATTTATATTCCCATCAGAAGAAAAAAACATGTTTGCATGTTTCATTTATACCTCAGATCTTTTTAATATACAAATTGAGATCCTAAAATGACATTGACCCCTGTTATCATTCTGGCGATAGTTGAACCCTGCAGATATGCCATTTGGAGAGGTAATTGCACAACTGAAGAAGTAATATGTGAGATAGTGAGGACTGCAGATGATGGAGAATTAGAGTAGGTAGAGTTGGCACTGGAAAGAGCACAGCAGGTCAGGCAACATCTGAAGAACAGGAGAGTAAACTTTTCCAGCAGGACCCTTCATCAGGAGCAGATGTACCTTCATTGGACTTCGATAGCAGTACAGTACTGTGACAGAGGTCACTAATTATTGGAACTGGTTCCCTATTTGAACAAGAATCCTTGTGAAAAAGGTGAATAGGACAGTCACAAATCCTTTAAACCAGTCAATGCAGAAAGGGTGAAGGCAGGAATTCAAGTGGAAAAGATTGTCTAAATAATAATCCCAAAACAAACAAAAGAGAAGAGATTAGCATTACAACAAACCTTGTTACAAAGTTACGTTGAAGAAGCTGCTACAGTTCAGTTTGTTCTTTTTGGAATAAAGGAGACTGAGTGAGATTTAATAGAAGTTTACAAGACTATGGCAGATTCGGATATGGACGACAAAATTGGTCTTCCTATTAGCTGAGATTAAGAGTCACAGATCTTAAGATTCTGGGCAAGAGATATAGGAGGATGTTCCTTTTAGTTTCTACTTTGCAAATGGTGAAGACCTGAAGTGATGGACATGAAGAGCCCAATTCCATTGGGTAGGCATTAAAAGAAATAAACTTGCAAGGGTTTGAATATAAAGCGGGGGAATGGAGCTGACTGAGTTGCTCTACAGAGACCCATCTTTGTCTGTGCTGTCATGACTCTATGACAGGAAATTGTGCTTTAGGGACTGTAGGTAAAGGAAATATTAAACAAGGAAAGTGAGTTAGCCTAGCAGAAAGAAAGAAAAACGTGCCAGCAAAATAAAAACATACCTACAGAAGCTTTTATCATTTTTGCTTGATTGCATTCATTTTCTATTCTCCCTTATTTTTAAGGTCCTCCTTTAGTTACATTCTATGAACTACAATCCTCGGAATTGTTGCTACTTCTAGCAACTTGAGCCTTTTCCTTTAATCATGCACAATCCTAAAATGTTTCTGTAGCCACATTTAACTGACCTACAGTCAGGCTATTAGAGTCAGCTGCCACCATTAATTTTGAAGTCAGCTTGTAACAATCAGGTTGTAGCAGTCATCTGAAAGCAAATGACTGGGAAGGTGGTGGCCTAGTGGTATTAACACTGATCTGTTACCCCAGAGATCTAGATAATGTCAGGGCACCCAGGTTCAAATCCCACCACAGCAGATGGTGGAATTTGGATTCATGGTCATCATTACATTCTATTGTTAGGAAAACCCATCTAGTTCACTAATGTCCTTTAGAGAAGGTAACTGCCATCCTTACCTGGTCTGGCCTACATGTGACTCTAGACCCACAGCAATGTGGTGCACTCTTATCTGCCCTTTGGGCAATTACGGATGGGTTTGGTCAGTGATGTCCTTATCCCGTGAATGAATAAAGGAAACAAAGAGCTTGTAAGGTTTACAGTCACGATAGACAAAATGGTGAAGGGGGCAGGAATAGCCAGTGAAAGTAGAATTATAAAATGGAAAAGCAACAAAGGATTTTCTGGGAATTATGCAGAGACCCCTCATAGCAGCTGTGAAGTGAGTCAGAAGTCACATGACACCAGGTTGTAGTCCAACTGGTTTATTTGAAAACAGTCACTTCACCTGACAAAGGAGCAATGCTCTGAAAGCTTTGTGATTTAAAATAAACCTGGTGTATGACTTTTCACCTTCTTTACCCCAGTCCAACACCAGTGCTTCAATATCACAGCTGTGATGTGGTAACATTATGAATGCAGAGATTGAACAAAGGCATAGATGGTTTTAATAGGGGATTCTAACTCTCATACAGACTGGAATAAACAAACTAGCACCGGTGAGAAAGTTTAAGTAATTTACTGAGTCTGTCCTTGATAGATTTTGGTCACAACTTACAGTCACCAAGAGTGCATGCAAAATTAGATTTCTTAAAGAGTAATGAGCCAGATTTTGCTTACAGCAGTGTTTCTTGTCTGTTGCACAGCTAGGCTTAGTCCAAAAAGTATTGAGCCTGCAAACAGAAACAAATGTTTCTGCATCACTGAATAAAATTAGAGGGAATAGTGATTAGGCAAAGAACAAGTAAGATTATCTAATAGTTATTATATTAGGTTAAATTCAACTTGTGTTTAAAGTGGAGAAATGGAGAAATGCAAACCAGCTACTAAACTTTGAGATTTAAGAAAGATTTAGGTAATGCATTGAGACAATGAGTGTCCATATTAAACTGGACAAACTTATGATACGGTATTATTTAAAAAAAAGTGATCAGAACAATGCAACAGTGCCATTGTCAATGGAAGTTGATAAATTCGGTATAATTACTTTACATTAATATTTGCAGTTGAGGAAGAGGCCAGCATGTTGAATATCCCAAGAAAACAAATATTGAATCAGGAACTGGGATTCTGTACACAAATAATTAAAATGTCATGATCATGTCCGGAAAATAACAAAAGTGTATTGGATGATAAATCTAGAGGCCTGGAATGCAAGGGGATATAAGTCATGCTTCAGATATACAAAGCCCTGGTTAAAAAAGACCAGAGTACTCCTTGAGCAGTTCTGATCTATTGTCATTTGTCTGATCTCCCCATGCTCTTCTGATGAATTATCTAATCTCCATTTAAACTACAATGTAAGTAAGAAAGCAGGAGAAAGGAGCCTGCAAAAGCCAACAAAGTCTCCAGTTTTCACTCATCGAGTTGGCTGCTCAGGAACCCAGTTCCTCAGTGTCCAATGCCAACAAACTTCACTCATCAAGACTGATATTAAGTGTTTCGACTCTGGCATAGACAGTGGCACTTCATTTCAATCCGATATAAAGACTCAAGAAGTTGGCAGACAGCCTGACATTTCATGTGGGACACCCCTTGACATATGTGAACTGGGATCCTATGACATGCATTTCACAGCAGTGAAGCAACTTCATCTTGCAGTCAATAGAAAAATGTCATTATTTAGGAAAAGTGAATAGAAGAGGAAGACTTCAGAGGAAAGAGAGGAATCCAGGTGGGAGGGAGATAAAGTGAACAGCTTCAAGCAAATGCCCAATATGTGCCAATATAGAATCAGAGGTTTACAGCAAGGAAACAGGTCCTTCAGCCCAACTTATCCATTCAATTAATGTAATCTCATTTGCCTGTATTTGGTCAATATCCCTCCATATCTATCCCATCCATGTACTTGCCTCCACCACTACCTCTGCCAGCCTGTTCCAGGTTCTCTCAACCTACTGTAAAATATTGCCCCTCTAGACCCTTTTGTACTGATGAGAAATATTCATTTAGGATTACGCCCATCCTTTGTGGCTCCAAACATAGAATCTTGTTGATCTTTTAAAGAGGTGATTGTTTTTAAGCTTGCTGCCAAGAATAATATAATTCATTTTCTTAGGAGTCCACATAGAATTTGACCTGAGTAGAAAGCCAGGACACAGGGTGGTCAGACTAGATGTTCTCTGCTCAGAGTGCCGCGTGCCACACTATGAGCCGGTTGAAGACTCCAAAATTTACAAAATTGTTGTCAACTCTTACATCGCTGGCGGTGGAGATGGATTCACCATGTTGAAGAATGAAAACCTGAAACATGACACCGGTAAACACACATTTTCACATGATGTTCAAACCACTAGCTATTAACCACCAATCCACAATGCGCAAGTTTAATCTGTCCACATTTCTGATCGCCAGTGAGTTAATTTGGTGAACAGGGCTGGCGCACATGGGTGTGCAGACAACTGATGCATTTGGTGAGCGTGTAGCTTCAAGTGGTTGGTGATGGTGTCAGTGGGTTGGGACAGAGTTGGTGGAGGGAAACAAAAGTAGAAGGTAAGGGGAAAGTGAGGACTGCAGATGCTGGAGATCAGAGCTGAAAATGTGCTGCTGGAAAAGCGCAGCAGGTCAGGCAGCATTCAAGGAGCAGGAGAATCGACGTTTCGGGCATGAGCTTTTCTTCAGGAATGAGGAGAGTGTGCCAAGCAGGTTAAAATAGGGAGGGGTGACTTTGGGGAGGGGCGTTGGAAATGCGATTGGTGGAAGGAAGTTAAGGTGAGGGTGATAGGCCGGAGTGGGGGTTGGGGCGGAGAGGTCAGGAAGAAGATTGCAGGTTAGGAAGGTGGTTATGAGTTCGAGGGTTGGGGCTGAGACAAGGTGGGGGGAGGGGAAATGAGGAAACTGGAGATATCTGAGTTCATCCCTTGTGGTTGGAGGGTTCCTAGGCGGAAGATGAGGTGCTCTTCCTCCAGCCGTTGTGTTGCTATAGTCTGGCGATGGAGGAGTCCAAGGACCTGCATGTCCTAGGTGGAGTGGGAGGGGGAGTTGAAGTGTTGAGCCACGGGGTGGTTGGGTTGGTTGGTGTGGGTGTCCCAGAGGTCTTTTCTGAAACGTTCCATAAGTAGGCTGCCTGTCTCCCAACAACAAAGTCTGCATGGCTGATGGAATGGGAAGAGGTACAAATTGAAATGGGAAATAGCATGGGTTTGGGGGAATGGCATGGGGAGATCAGCAAAGAGGGTTGCAGCATATAAGAGGACTGTAACATGGGAGGTATGGGATGACAGAGAGATAGAAAAAGAAGAGAGGTTTAGAGCAAGGGATAGAATGAGGATCTTTGGAGTGGAGATGAAAGCAATAGGACGAATATGGCTTAGAAGGAAGACACAAGAACATGGAATGGCATTGGATGGATATTTAAAGAAGTAAAGTTGCAAAAAGATTTATAATTTCATTGCAGATTTTATGGTCTCTGCCAGTATATATATGAAATGTTATTTTAATAAGTGTTTATTTTGCTGTTCTAGGTGATACAGATATTTCAGTGGTTTCAAACTACATCAAGCTAATGCAACGGGTTTATCCTGGAGTTGATGGAAGAATATCATTTATTGAAAACAGTGGCCCACAGTTATACATTAATATGAAACTTGGATTGCTTTCTGTCTCAATTTTTGCATTCTTATTCCATTTTTGATGATTATAATAAGTTAACTTGTTCAGTGAAATAACTAATTTCTTTCCTAAAGATGTTTTGTTGTCATTTGCATTTGCCAGGAGATGTTAATCATACTTTCTATTTAAAATACTAATAAATTGATTTTCAGACCAGCTGCTCACTGAAGAGATAACTGAGTTTCTAGCTGTAGCTGCACAGTGCAACCAACGAGTGATGCCTAATGCAGCATCAATATATCCTAAAATGCTTTCCCATTAATAAAGTTCAGCCATGTTGTAATGTTGAAAACATGGCAGCTAGTTTGCACAGAGGGTCTCCCACAGACAGTAATGAGACAAATTACCAGAAAATATGTTTGTATTTCTTGTCTGAAGAATAAATATTTGGCAGGACAACAAATTTGTCTAAGAGTCATCCATATCCATACTTCTCTTTTAGGTAGTGCTACATTCTTGTATTTGCACGTGAAAGGACAGATAGAGCCTCTGCCCAAGGTCCTGTTGTAAAGACAGCATCTCCCACAGTGAATCATTCCCTGCATTAGAACAATAGCCAAGCATTGTATATAACATTCTGAAGTGGAATTTTAACCCATAACGTCTGACTTGAGGGCTGTCTCTGAATCATGGAAACGAGACTAATACTGTATTCATTGTATGTACAGTCCTAAAAACTGATAGCGGTACCTCAAATTGTGTATTTTCATATGAAATTATGGAATCTGGAGTTCTTAAGTGATATAATTCATTTGTTGCACAAATCTAGGAATGTTTATTTTGAAATCAGAACACTTTAATTTTATGATGAAGGATTTGATCTCCCATAGCTTTGCTCAAGAGATTGAAACTATGTAGTGCATTAGCTTAAATTTTGAGTTCGGATTGATTCGTGCACTGATCTAATTGAATTTTAAATAAAGATGTTTAATTGCTTACTATTGAGTGGTTGGGTTTCTTCTACTTTTACTGTTGCAAAGGAAATGCATTTTTAAGCTATGCAAAATGTATATAAATGACCTCGTAAACATTGAGGGAAGTACATGGAATTTGGATGCTCATACTAGATAAAACTATAAGAAATTACTATCTGTTCCTGTGTATAGAAATAGGATTAGGAATTCTACATCCAATTATAAGTGGACAATACTCTATAAATTGCCCTGAGGCCAATGATTAGCTAATACTTGGGATAATTTATATCTTAAAATTCTAAAATGTCCTTGGACTCAGCATTCTCATTGTTCTAGGATAAGTTGGGAAGGAAATGCCTGTTTGACAGTCAAGAATCATGAGTTCAATGCATTTCTAGTCAGTGCAGTCAAGCAGTGTGTCAGACAAGAATTGTGGTGAGACTATTGGAGACACAACAATCATGTGATGATAACTTAAGAAATTTGTTCAACTCTTTAGGTAACATCCTGCAAACTAACGGCAAGCTCAACAGTGATTCCAAACTATGAAGTTCCATGAAGTGAAACAGAAATTATTCTTGACAGTTCACAGCAATCCACGTTTCAACAGATATTGTATACTGAAAAGATTAATCTTCTCTGTTTCAAATCAGTGTTGTGTCACAGCAGCAAAACACTGGTATTGCCCTTTTATTCTAATCCATTCTCACCTGACGAATCTGTGTTGGACACCACTTTTAGATTAGATTAGATTTTTTTTAAGATTAGATTAGATTACTTACAGTGTGGAAACAGGCCCTTCGGCCCAACAAGTCCACACCGACCCGCCAAAGCGCAACCCACCCATACCCCTACATATACCCCTTACCTAACACTACGGGCAATTTAGCATGGCCAATTCACCTGACCCGCACATCTTTGGACTGTGGGAGGAAACCGGAGCACCCAGAGGAAACCCACGCAGACACGGGGAGAACGTGCAAACTCCACACAGTCAGTCGCCTGAGGCGGGAATTGAACCCAGGTCCCTGGCGCTGTGAGGCAGCAGTGCTAACCACTGTGCCACCGTGCCGCCCTAAGAGATTTGAAGAGAGAGACTGATGGAACTGGCTTTGCTTAAAGGACACAACAGTAAGAGCCAGTTTCAAAGACATCTGTCCATGACTGACAAATGTAACCACCTCACTGTCCTTGTGAGAACCAAGTTCCATTCTCCATCTTAGAACATGTTCCAATTTGTGGCACCAGTTCTCTAATTCTGAACTAATCTCATTTAACAATCTGTCAACTCAAAATTGCATATCTGACACACAGTGAACCATCAGGAAAAGCAGCTATACTTGAAAATGAACTGTCAACTCTGTGACAGGACAACATGTATGCTAAATAGCTGAAGCAGAATGTGATAGAATTAAGTAATTCCACATCTAATGGATCAAATCAATGCTCTGCAGCTTTTTTGCATCCAGTCATGACTGGAGACAATTAAACACTGATAGAAATGCAGGCTCCATGAGTATCACTCTCCTCAGTGACAAAGTTAAAAATCACACAACACCAGGTTATAGTCCAACAGGTTTAATTGGAAGCACTAGCATTCGGAGAGCTGCTCCTTCATCAGGTGGTTGTATGGTTCATCAGGCACAATCACCTGATGAAGAAGTCGTGCTCCAAAAGTTAGTGCTTCCAATTAAACATGTTGGACTATAACTTGGTGTTGTGTGATTTTTAATTTTGTCCACCCCAGTCCACACCGGTGTCTCCAAATCATGACTGTCCTCAGTGACAGTTGTGCAATCAGATGACAAGGCTGAATTGTTTGGGACCCTCTTGACAGCCAGAAGTGCCTTGACTCCAGGATCCACTGTACCTCTGACTAAGCTAAAACACTGGTATCTACTTAACAAAGTTAAAATGGCCCACATGGACCCTGTCACAAAAGCCAAGGCAATTCCCACTTAGCTAAGCGTTGTGCTATCAACTGATTTCCAATCACTGTGTTGTAAGGAGTCATCAATGGTACTGAAATGAGGATGATTTTTTTTCCTTTGATGGTTGTGAGTCTTTCAAATTCTCTTCCACAGAGAGCAGTGGACACAGTTATTGAATATTCTTAAAACATAGAAGCATAGATTCTAACAAGGGAGTCAAAGGTTATGGGGTTAAGGAGAAAAACATACAAACAAGGAATAGGAGCAAGCCATTCACTTCTGGAGCCTGTTCTGCCATTTAATAAAATCATAGCATTCTGATAATAACCTCATATCCATACTCCCATTTATCACTCCCATTCCTTGCTTAATATAAGGAATGTGGATGATTCAAGATGGTGGTTGAGTAGGTCATCTGCTCTGACCACTCCTTAGAGTCCCTACAGTGTGGAAACAGGCCCTTCAGCCCAACACAGACCCTGCAAAGAGTAACACACCCAAACCCCTTTTCCCTCTGACTAATGCACTTAATTGACAAATTAAGCATGGCCAATTCACCTGACCTGCATATCTTTGGACTGTGGGAGGAAACCGGAGCATCTGAAGGAAACCCACGCAGACACGGGGAGAATGTGCAAACTCCACACAATCACCTGAGGTTGGAATCGAACCTGAGACCTTGGTGCTGTGAGGCAACAGTGCTAATCACTGAGCCACCGTGACACCCCTATCGCTCCTTTTTTCCTTTTTTCTCTTCCAGCTTTTCCTCTTCTGCCAGCAGCCCCGAGTGGTGAGAGGGTGGCCAGTGGCCTGGAGCGGAGTAGGGGGAGGGTGGCCGACAGCCCAGAGCAAAGCAGCAACAGCGGCCAGTGGTCCCAGAGTGGAGTGAGGGCACACAGCAACCTGGAAATGGCAAACAGTGGCCAGCAAGCCCAGAGCAGAGTGAGCACAGCCAGTTAGTCCAGAGCAGAGTGGGAAAGGTGGCCAGCAGGCCCAGAGTGAAGATGGATGCCGGTTGGGAATCAGCGGCACACAGTCAGACCACATCTATCTTTTTACCTTTATTTCTTATTTTCCAAATTCATATTTATTCAATATTACAGATATAAATAGCATAACTGTTTTCTTTATTTTCTCTTTATTTTTGTCCTTAAGCTATGTATCTACATACTTTGTACCTAAGATGGTGCCTTGTTGTCAACATTGTACCCTTCTTAATGTGCTCCTGTTCTTTTGTTACTTGAGTATACATGACAATAAACCTAATTCTAAATCTCTAACAATCACTAGCTGTGATTTTACTGAATGTCAAACAGTCTTGAGGTGCCAAATGCCATAAGTTTGCTCCTAATTCAGATGTGTGACACTGATCAATAGCCTATTCACTAATGCTCAGTTTGGGTTGTAGATATTTTCTTATCAATCTGTTCATAGATGTTATGGCACACTTCTAAATAAGGTGGGACTTGAACTGAGGGCTCCTGCATGGGGAGGAATGTTACCATTGTATCACTAGAACCGCTCAGTTTGGGTTGTACCATGATCAATCATCCCTGATCTCATATGGCTCTGTTTCAAACATAGAAGAACTAAATTCTAGAAATGCAGTGAGAGCGACTGACTATGACAGTTGTGAGTCATCATTAAACTCCAGTGCAGTTCAAGAGGAAAATTGTCCAATAGCTAGAGTCATAGTTTGCTGCTGACTTTCTCCAGCACAATTTGACCTTATTCACACAAAGGAAGTTGGGATAGGGCTGTGAAGTGGAGCTGATGTAAATGTTCAGCTGTTAACGTATTGATTGGCAGAGCATGTTGGAGGAGGCAGATGACTACATATACATTTGCATGTCATTATATTTCCATTCATATCTGGTCTGGCCTAGATGTGAGTCCAGCCTCATAGCAATGTGATTGCCTCTTAACTCGCCTCTACAATGGCCAAGCAAGTCAATCAGTTCAACACAATTAGGCCTCAAATGCTGAGTTTCTAGTGATGTCAACAGACTACTTGATCTGACAGCTCTGGATAATTATCTTCAGAATATGTATTCAAATCCCATGACAGTAGGTTATGGAATTTACATTCAATTGAGCAATCTGGAATTGAGAGCTAATGTTGGTTATGATAGGCCTAAATGACCATCACGTATGTCATGAAAATAAAACTGGTGTACAAATATTCTTGAGGGAACGAAATCTGCCATCCTCATCCAGTTAGCCCTATGTGTGGCGCTAAACCCATACAATGTGAATGATATCAAACAACCAGATCAACCACACTGTTGTACCAAACCACTGCATGAAAGTCCAAAAAAGAATAAAACCCAGAATGGGAACCCAGAATGGGCCTAAGTATCGAAAACAATAGTAATGCAGAGAACTCTTATTCTTGTGTCAACTCGCTCTTCTGCTAACAATGGGAGCATTGCCCCAAATATTAAGCAAGCTATAGCTTAACTGTTACTATCTATATAAGGAAACTAAACCAACGACAACAATTTTATTGAATGACCCTCAAAAGAAGAGGCTATCCAAAAAGTCTTGGAGCTTTCATTTCAGCATGAACCACAATCAAAATTGCACATGAATTAACAGTTAGACAATAGTTCAAATAAAAAGATAAATTTCACTTTAAATTGATGATAAAACAAAGCCAGTTTCATGTAACAATTAGCATATACACCACTCTCTGTACCAGCATGTACAAGGTAACTACATGCTTCCACAATTTGTTCTTTATGCACAAAGAGTAATTTAGGAGTGCTAGATTTCATGAGTATGGTCATCATCAACAAGGCAAATTGAAGAGATTCTTTCTTTTGAGGGTCATTCAATAAAATTGTTGTCGTTGGTTTAGTTTCCTTATATGGATGACAAGGCCTGATGGGGATCTGTTTAAATATATCCAAGCATTGCCTAAATTTGATGAGAAGGGTGTAGAAGCCTTTTTCATCTCATTTGAAAAAGTGGCTAAACAAATGAAGTGGCTGATGATCCAAACAAAACTTGTAGGTAGAGATAGTGAGGTATTTACATCACTATCAGAGGAGTATGAGGAGGTGAAGAAAGCCATCTTAAGTGCTTATGAAATATATCGGAAGCCTACAGACAATGTTTCAGGAATCTAAGGAAGATCCTGGTCAAACATACCTTGAGTTCGAAAGGATCAAATAAAGTAATTTTGATAAGTGGATAAGGGCATTGAAAATAGGTCAAACATATGACACTCTTAGATGATTATTTTGGCAGCATTCAAAAATTCACTTCCTGAATTAGTGAGAACTCATGTGGAAGACCTGATAGTTAAAACAGCAAGATTAGCAGCTGAAATAGCTGATGATTATGAGTTGGTTCGTAAATCAACGTTTGGCTTCCAACATCAATTTCAACCTGTGAAGGATAGAAATTGGGGAAAAGAGAAATCCTCAGGTAGTAAGGGAAAAGTAGATCTCATTGAAGATAATAAAGATAGTTTACCACAGGGAAAGAAGGAAACCCTTGAAGAGGAAAGAGAAGTAAAATAGCTCAGGTGTTTTCACTGCAATAAAGGAAGCCACATATTGGTGATTTAGAAAAAGCACTGGGAAGACGGATATGGGAAAACAGAATAAAGCCAGTGAATTTTGTCGAAGCAGTAAAATGAAAGCACAGTAGAAGCTAAAAAGCTGCACCAGAACATATAACCTGGTCAGAGTTTGGTTGAGAAGAAAGTGCCAGAACATCTTAAACCATTTACTTTCAAAGGTAAGGTTTACTCACATATGCCAGGAGGAATAGTTCAAGAAATTACAATTTTGAGAGATACAGGAGCATGTCAATCTTTGATCTTGAGAGATGAATAGATATGTCATTCAGAAGGACTATTGCCAGAAAAATTGGTAAACTGTGAGACGAGAAATAATCCATTATGTAAAGTGAGGTTGGAATGTCCGATGAAAAGTGGAAAAGTGATGGTAGGAGCACTGAAAGAACTCTCAGCTCCAGTAATACAATTTGTCCTTGGTAATGATATAGCTGGATCACAAGTAGGACTGCTACCTACTGTGGAAAATCAGGCAACTGAGGTAGTACAGGAAGCATATCCAGGGAATTTTCCTGACTGCATGACAACAAAGTCACAAAACCAAACATTGAAGCAGGAGGAGAAATCAAAGAATAAAAATGAGGGGGTTGAAGTACAATTATCAGAGACCATGTTTAATTAAATGGTTGAGAAAAAAACAAGAACAGATGGAGGACAAAGTGAATGTTTTTAGATTAGAAAAAATAGCAGTTACAATAGAAAGCTGAAAAACTGAACACAGAACATAGAAAAATACAGCGCAGTACAGGCCCTTTGATGTTGCACTGGTCCAAGCCCACCTAACCTACACTAGCCCACTATCCTCCGAATGCCTATCCAATGCCTGTTTAAATGTCCATGAAGAGGGAGAGTCCACCACTGCTGCTGGCAGGGCATTCCATGAACTCACGATTCGCTGAGTAAAGAAAGCAATTGTATCAAAAAGCGTTCACAGAAGAAAAATCTGTGTATTCCAAGATATTGCTATCTTAAAAATGATGTCTTCATGAAGAAATGGAAACTATCACATTCAGGCAGATGAGAAATGGGCAGAAGTTCATCAAGTTGCATTGCCACTGGGTTATAGAAAGAAGGTGTTGCAGGTAGCATGTGAATTATAAGATTAGATTACTTACAGTGTGGAAACAGGCCCTTCGGCCCAACAAGTCCACACTGACCCGCCAAAGCGCAACCCACCTATACCCCTACATTTGCCCCATTACCTAACACTACGGGCAATTTAGCATGGCCAATTCACCTGACCCGCACATCTTTGGACTGTGGGAGGAAACCGGAGCACCCAGAGGAAACCCAGGCAGACACGGGGAGAACGTGCAAACTCCACACAGTCAGTCGCCTGAGTCAGGAATTGACCCGGGTCTCAGGTGCTGTGAGACAGCAGTGCTAACCACTGTGCCACTGTGCCGCCCATAAGTAGGAGACACTTTAGGAGTAAGGAAAACTCAAGCCAAAATACAAAACGTAAAATGGTTTGGTCATTTCTGGAAAATACTCAGCTCTTTAGCATCTCTAATTTATTCCTATATCTTTCCAGATTTGAGACCATTTTAACCATCTCACAGACTATCTCCAACCGGTCCTATCTGTTTTATTAACAAACATAAGAACTGACCTCTTCATAATTGTGACTTATACCATTCCCTTTATGTCTGTATTTGCTTTCTCTTTTATGTCTGCACCTGTGCACCTATCACCTTCACCCTTCAACACTCTTGCTTGCAGCTCTCCACTATGTCTGCAGTTCACCTTTGTGCCTGTCAGCTACACAGCTTCTTTCTTAATTTCCTTCCAGCTCATGGGGCTATTAGGTCAAAGATTACTGGGACCAATATTTCTTCTTATCCAAGAAAATAACAATTAACCTCACAATCTATGAAAGCTCTTTGACACACATGAAAAGAAATACAGATTTCATACACTTTTCCAAAACAATTAGAGATTGTTTTGTTACTATGCTGCTTCCAGCTCAAATTGTCAGTACAAATTTGTTTTATTCTTTTGTAAGATATAAACATCACTGAAAAGTTCAGATTGTTGATGATACCTCATTCCTAATGATATACATTTTAGAAGGAATGGCTCTGGGAATCCTTGGCATTCATTCTAGATCCCCAAAGTCTCATAACATCAAGGCAAAAATGGTCAAGGAAACATTTTGCTAACCATCTACGATTCTCCCTTAGGATTCAGTACTGATGGATCAGTACTCCTCCACGTTTTACACTGCTTGGAGGAAGCATCAAAGGAAATAAGGGAACAGAATATATTCAGACAGATGTGTCGATTACTTATCACGAGTGGCCTGGTAGGACCATTACTGACCAAATTGCCTGAGGACTGAAGGAAACAGCTTCTCGGCTGGATTAGTGTATACTTTCAACTAACCGATCTGCCTTTTTTTTCTCTTTCTTTTTGGTTACCTCCTTCCTTTTCCATCAACTTGACTTTGCTCTCTCTGCTGATTATATCAAATTAGAACTTTTAAGTTGGCTAGCAACTCCATTTAATATTTGAGACTGTGACCCTGACAGATTTGTCTTAATCAAAGTCCCTGACTCACTTTGTTGTACCAATGGATTCTGTGGTACTAGAAAATATCCAATTTCTTTCTGAGTTACACAAGGTATAATTATAAACAGACAGATTGGTACAGATGACAAAGACCTGATTGCACTGATCCTATTCTCAAGCTTTTGGCATATCACCCTAAAAGCTATGGCAACATAAATCAATATTTAAACATTGCATAAATATTAAATGTTACAGATACTGCCAACCAGTTGGGTTTCCCCAGCAGTTGCTGTTTCTATTTTGGGAAATTGTTTCGATTGTGTTGGAGAAATATGGACATTTCTGTTTCAATATTACCTGGAAAATCTGGACACTTATTTCTGCAAAACCATTTGGCGCTGAGTGATTACAGTGTATCAGCATATAAATTAGATTAAATTCCCTACAGTATGGAAACAGGTCTTTTGGCCCAACAAGTCAACACCAACCCGCCAAAGAGTGACCCACCCCCTCCTCTATATTTACCTCTGATGAATGCACCTAACACTACGGGCAATTTAGCTTGGCCAATTCACTTGACCTGCACATCTTTGGATTGTGGGAGGAAACCAGAGCAAACCCACACAGACATAAGGAGAATGTGCAAAATCCACACAGACAGTTGCCAAAGGCAGGAATTGAACCCAGACCCCAGTGCAGTGAGGCTGCAGTATTAACTACTATTATATTCAGACTGATTCTAATCTAAAAAATGATTTACAGAATCTTAAATGGATTCATGCAGTTTTTGAGCAAAATAAAATGTAATTCTGCAAGTACAAATTCACTCCACAAACTTATATATGTGTGTATGTGCATGCAGGTGTGTGAGTGGGAGGGTGTGCAATGAGTGTCTGTGAGAGAGTATGTCTATGTGTCTGAGTGTGAGTGTAAAGGAGCATAAGTCTGTGAGAGTGTGCGTGTGTGAGTGTGTGACTGTATGTGTGAGCGTATGAGAGAGAGTTTGTGTATGACAGAGGGTCTGCGTCTGAACATTGTGACACAAACAGTCTCACACAGGGCACCTCACACCATCAATGCATTATCTGGGCCAACATGACATCGATTGTTGAAGTTCACTTGAGAATGTCACTTTTAAAAAGTTCTGCGATTTACATACGAAAGAACAGAAACCAACATGTTCATTCTCAAAGATGAGAGACTTTAACAAACAATCCAAGTCTTTTTTAATATATAATTTCAGTTACATCACATTGTAAACTTTGGCTATAAATTCTGTGTCTTACTATTTGATACTCCACAACCACCTGATGAAGGAACAGTGCTCTGAAAGGTAGTGCTTCCAAATAAACCTATTGGACTATAACCTGGTGTTGTGTGATTTTTAACTTAGCATCATTCTTCTACTTTGTGAAGGCAAAGTGCACACTAAGACACCTTAGTTAAGACTCCTTAAAATTGTCCACATCTTCTGCATCCACTCACAAGTCACCATGTGCATCTTTAGTACCCAATCCTTTCCTAAGTCATCCATCTGTCATTAATATACTGAAAAGATTTTAAAATTTTGCTTAATTTCACTAGCCAATATTTTTCCATATCACTGCTTTGCTTTCCTAATTTCATTTTTCACTCATCCCTCTACTTTCTATGCTTCTATAAGCTTCTTAAAATATCATTTCTTTGAGATTTTCAATAGCTTTATTATTAGTCATAGATTTTTACAGCACAGGAAGAGGCCCTTCATCCCATCTTATCTGCAAGTACCTATCTGCTCTAGTTCCATTTTCTAGCATTTGGCATGCACTCTTGCAGCTATGATGTTTCAAGTGATTATCTAAATACTTCTTGAATGTTGAGATGGTTTCCATGTCTGGAACTCTTTTAGACATTGAATTCTACTTACCCAACATCTTTTGGCTGAAAATATTGCTCGCTAAATCCCTTCTAATCCTCCTGCCATTTACATTAGCATGTGCCTCCTGGTTGTTGACCCCTCTACTGCAGGGAGATGTTTCTTCCTATCAATCCTATCTATGTGCCTTATATTTTGCTCACCTCAATCAGGTCTCCCTCCCAGCCTTCTATTAAAACAGGTCCAGATATTAGTGTCTCTTCACAGTTAAAATGCTCCAGCACAGGCAATCCTCTGCCACCTTTCCAAGGCATCCAGTGTGGCAACCAGAACTGAACACAATAATTCAGCTGTGACCTAATTAAAGTAATCATAACCTCCCTGTTTTTGTATTTAAGTCTCGACGAATAAAGGCAATGTCTTCTTAATGACCTTATTCACCTTCAAGCTTTGTGGATGTGCCCACAAGATCCTTCTGGTCCTCTGTACTTCCCAGAGTCCAATTCATCATGTACTCCTTTACCTTGTTAGTCTCCCCAGAATGCACCACCCCACACTTTACAAGATAAGAAACACTATTAACCCTTACAGAAACACATTGGCTTTGTCTACCACTTACTAATCAGCACATTTTTATACCCCTCTTCTATCTTTGTCATTTTCTATAATGTTTTTAAATCTAATTGTATTATGATCACTATCTCCAAAATAGTCACCCACTGCAACTTCATCCACCAGTCCAGGTTAACTTTCTGTGTCTAAATTTAGAATTGAATTCTCTCTTGTTGGACTTGTTATGCATTGGCTCAAAATGTGTTCTTGAATGCACTTCAAATATTTTTGTCCTCTGTGCCTTTCACACTGTATCCTCGGCAATATTTTGGTAATTGAAATCCCTCATTTAGAATTTTTACTTGTGTATGTGTTCCTCTAATGCTTTTCCACTATTTAGGAGTCTGCAATACACATCAGTGTGCATGCCCTTTTCTGGTTTCTGAGCTAAAAACCACACAGCCTCATTTGCTGTTTCATTTAGTATCACATCCTTCCTCATAGCTGTAATTGATTCTCTAACCAATTGTGCTGCACCCAACATTTTCTATTCCCTTGCCTAAGCTGCCTGAAAACTCCACTTTCCAGGGATGCTGAGCTGCTATCTCTGCTTCTCTTTAAACTAAATTTCTGTTTTAGCATTCCAACTCCATTCTACTACCAACTCACCTGGTTCTGGTCTTAATGGCAACAGAGTTGAGAGCAAGTGACCAACTCATTCTGTGGAGGCAGCTTATCTCTTTAAATATTATCATGGCGCTGTATAACTCCTTTTTATTCATCAGTTGAAACTTAATGCTGGATGGCAAGAGATTGGAAAGATCATTGGCTAAGTTCAAGACAAGAACTGCTAGATTAGGTGATAAGTAGTTTTTATTTGACTCCTGGATAAAGCATGAATGCCTGCTTATCTCCCTGTGATCCCTCTTTCATGTCCAATCCTCAACCCCCAACATACACCACCATCCTAAGGTTTCTGATTCTCCACCCCTGTCCACTCTAAATGCCAAGATTTGATTCCACTGACCAAGATCAGGCACCATCCTCACTTGCACCTCCCCCTCCAATGTCACTCTTGACCATCCCTCCCAAAAAGATGCCCAGGCTTGCACCCTCCTTCCTTGCCCAAATGGAGGTCAACTCTGCCATTCCACTTAGCTTCTAACTGTGGTATTCTTAGCATAGTTACACATGCACTGCAGTGGTCAAACATTCTCACCAACTCATGGGTGAGTCTGGCTTTTGACAAGTCAAAATAGAGAAGCTTCATTTCGGAAGGTACCAAACATGTCAAGCAACCTTGGCTGGAACATGTAGAGTGCAATCGAGGTGACTGAGGAAGTGGACAAACCTCCAAACAATGCATCAACGTGATGATCCCAAATGGCACCATGTGGCAGAATTTGCAGATCATGCTATGGACTTATCAGCCACCTCAGAACTAGATAAAGTCCTTCTTAATCCAAAGTGGATGATATAGGTATGGAAATCAGGAAGGGGGCCCATGATACAAACCAAGGTTTGTGTAAAGATTTGTAGCTAGGTGCTGGATGTTGTAATTATGGGCATATTCTCCGAACAGGCAAGTTAATTTGCAGCTGTTTGTCCCCTGTCTGGGTGACATCTTCAGTGCTTTGGAGCCTCCTGTGAAGCACTGCTGGACTGTGTCTTCTGAAACTTATTTGGTTCTGTTCCTGTTGATTCTTGCTGCTGGTTCCAGTTGTTTGTCATTTTAGCTGGTACATCGGGTCCAAGTCAGTGTGCTTATTGATGGAGTCCATGGCTGACTGCCATGCTTCTAGGATTTCTCTGGCTGTCCTCTGTTTAGCTTGTCCTGTAATCATTGTGTTGTCCCGGTACAAATTGTAGCCCCTGTCATCTGTGTGTATGGCTACTAGGGACAGCTGGCCATGGCATATAGTGGCTAGTTGGTGTTCATGGATGTGGATGCTGTCTGTCTGTTTGCCCTTTGAAGTGTTTTATCCAGTCTTTGCGTGGAATCCTGTAAATTACATTAGCTTTGCGCATGATAGGTATAGTGTCTTTTGTCCTGGTGAGTTGTTGTGTGAGCATGGCTGTCGGTTTATGGGTTGTCATGAATCTGAATGGTCGGAGAAGCCTGGCTGTCAGTTGCAAGACAATTTTTATGTACTTATCGTGGCTACCAAGTTAGGTCATGGCATGTCCTCATCACGTTGTTTGTCTGTTAGGTATGTGTGGGTGAAGCTGCAGGGATCTCCGTTCTTGGTGAATACTCTGTAGAGATGTTTGTCCTCTTTCCTTCATAGGTCGGGAGTGCTGCAATGAATTGTAGCCCTTTTGAACAGGGTCCTAATCCTGCTTCTTTTGTGCATGTTGCTAGTGTAATTCAGGATTTGGTCAGTATCACTTTCCTGTACACTTTTGTGGTGCATCACATCCAGAAATGGGAGTTGATTGTTGGTTTCTTCCTCTCTCCTAAATCTGATCCCCGTGAGTATGGTGTGGATGATCCAGTGTGTGTTCTTGACTTCTATTCTCTTAATGAGAACAAAAATGTCATCTACGTATCCAGTCTAGAGATTGGGTTGGATCAGACTCAAGTTCAACTTTGTGGGGTGAATTTGTATTTGCAGAATTACATTTTATTTTGCTCAAAACTGCATAAATCTATATGAGATTCTGTAAATCTCACTTTATAAATAGAACCAGTCTGACCTAACATTGGGACACAGACAGACTTTAACCTCACACCTTCAATGCAGTATCTGAGCTGAGATGGCACCTATTGTCAAAGCTATCTTGTTAATGTAACATTAAATTAGATCTGGGATTTAAATATGAAGGAACCGAAACTAACATGATCATTCTAAAAGATGACAGACTTAACATTCCATGACACTGCAAGCCTGTTGCTATATATTCTGTGTCTTGTGATTCTGGTCAACAACCACCTGATTAAGAAGCTGTGTTTTGAAAGATAGTGCTTCCAAATAAACCTGTTGGACTATAATCTGGAGTTGTGTGATTTTTAACCCAATAGAATTGAGATAGAGAAGGGCAAATGCATCCAGTTCCAAGGAGGTGGTGATGATCATCAACAATTTGTCGTGGACCACCCACTTAGATACGACAGTCAAGAAGGCACAGCAATGTCTCTTATTCTTCAGGAGTCTAAGGAAATGTGGCATGTCCATAAGGACTGCCACTAACTTTTAGAAATGCACCATAGAAAAATCTTACCTGAATGGCTTGCTATGGCAACTGCCCTGCCGAGGACTGTAAGAAACTACAGAGAGTTATGAAAACAGCCCAGTCCATCATGCAAGCCAACCTTCCATCCACGGACTTCATTTACACATCTCGCTGAATCAGAAAGACAGCCAACATCATCAAAAGCCACTCTTACCCCATTTCTACCCTCTGTCAAACTCTTCCTTCAGGTAGGAGATACAAAAGCTTAAACACACATACCAACAGGATTCATGAACAGCTTCTTCCCTGCTGTTATTAGACTTCTGAATGGATTTCTCCAATTTAAAATCTAATGTTGATCTTACTTTATGAGCACCTTCTTTGTAGCTATAATTTCGTATTCTTGCTCTGTTCAATTACCCTATGATTGTGTATGTTATGAGTTGCCTGAAATGCCCAGCAAAACAAAACTTTTCACTGTACCTAGGTACATGTGACAATAATAAATCAATTCAAAATTAAGTTAAAGTTTATCATTAGAGTAAGGCCAATTTTGACAGTATGAGACAGGAAGTTTCAAAACATGATTGGAATAGATTATTTGCAGGTAAAGGGGCAAGTGACAAGTGGGAGCCTTTCAAAATTCAAATAACTAGAATTCAGAGGTATTATGTTGCTGTTAGAGTGAAGGATAAGGCTGGTAAAAGTAGGGAACGATGGATGAATAAAGATTTCAAGGCACAACGTATTTCATGTGAATCTCTTGAAGAGTGTAAGGAGTGTAAAGGTATTCCTAAGAGGGAAATCTGGAGAATGAAAAGGGATATGAGATAGCCTTGGCAGATTAGGTTAAGAATGACTAAGAGCAAGTACATTATGAGCAAAAGAGCAACTAAAGACAGAATATGGCCCCTTAAAGTTCAGCAAGGTCGTCTATGTGTTGAACCATATGAGATGGGAGAGATTCTAAACTGATATTTCATAACAGCTTTTACTGTGTAGAAATGGATAGACGCTAGGGAACTCAGGAAATATTGATGTCTTGAAAATTATCCACTTTACAGAAGAGGAGGTGCTAGAAGTCTTAAAAAACATAAAAATGGATAAATCTCCAGAACCCGACCCAACTGTATGGGAAGTTAGAGAAAAAATTGCAGGGCCCAAACAAAGATATTTGTATCATCTACAGCCAGAGGAGAGGTACCCGGGGGACTGGGCATGGCATAGGCCTTTATTTAGGAAAGGCTGTTAGGAGAAGCCTAAGAGATATAGACCATTGAGTCTGACATCAATGGTGAGTAAGTTTTGGAGGGGATTCTGAGAGATAGGATTTACATGCATTTGAAGAGGCAACAATTGAAAAGGTAGAGTCAACATGGCTTTGTGCGTTGGAGATCATGTCTCACAAACTTGATGAAGTTTTTTGAGGGCCTAGCAAAAAAGATTGATGAGGGCAGAGTGATAGACATTGTCCACATGGACTTCAGTAAAGCTTTTGACAGGGTTCTGCATGAAAAAGTTAGATCACATGAGATTCAGGGAGAGCTTGTAAATTGGATACAAAATTGGAGACAGAGTGGTGGTGAAGGGTTGTTTTTCAGACTGGAGGCCTGTGACCTGTAGTGTTCTGCAGAGATTTGTGCTGGGTCCACTATTGTTTCTCATTTATTGAAATGGTTTGGATGAGAATTTAGGAGGCAAGGTTAGTGAGTTTGCAGATGACACCAAAACAGTAAAGAAGGTTATCTAAAATTACAAAGGGATCTTGATCAATTTAACGAATGGGCTAAGGAGTGACAGATGGAGCTTAATTTGGATAAATATGAGGTATTGCATTTTGTATATAGTTAATGTTAGAGTCCGAGGTAACGTTGTAGAGAGACCTAGGGGTTCATGCACATAGTTCTTAGAAAGTTGTGTCAATGGTAGACAGGGTGGTTAAGAAGGTGTGAAGCATGATTGCCTTCTTTGCTCAGACCACTGAGTACAGGAGTTGGGGTGTCACTTTGAGATTGTGCAGGATATTGGTAAGAACACTTTTGGAGTACTTTTTACAGTTGTGGTCTCCTGTCTATAGGAAGGATGTTATTAAATTAGAGAGAGTTCAGAGGAGATTTGCCATGATGTTGCTGGGACTGGAAGGTTTGAGTTATGGGCTTAGGCTGGGACCTTTTAGACTGGAGCATAGGGGGAAGAGGAGTAACCTTATAGAGGTTTAGAGAATTATGAGGAGCATAGGTAATGTGAATAGTCAAAGTCTTTTCCTGAAGGGGATCATTTTTAAGATGAGAGGAGAATAACGTTTTCGCACAGATTATGAAAGGACTTAACAGGGTTGATACTGAGAGGTTATTTCCTCTCACACTGGGATTTACAATGTGAAGGCATAACTTTAAGGTGAAGGGACCAATCATTCAGGACTGAGATGAATAGAAATTTCTTCACTCAAAGTGTTTGCTATTCTCTATCCCATAGAGCTGCAGATATCCCAACATTGAGTATATTCCAGGTTCAGGCTGACAAATGTTTGGCCTCACAGAGAATCAAGGGAGATGAGGATTAGGTAGGAAAGTAGAATTGAAGCCCAAGGTAGGCAATGATCACATTGATTGCTGGGACAGACTCATCAGATGTATAGTGTTTTATTATTTCTATTTCTCATGTCGTTATGCTCAAATGTATTATCAGATTTTGCTTTTACTGAAACCACGCCCCCTTAGAATTATGTCCATCACTTTATATCATCTCCACTCATTCTTCTGAGTATATACAACTCTTTGCATTTCTATTGTTGCCTCAGCCAGATATCCGCTGTCCTATTACCTCTATGCTCTCTTAAAGATGATCGCTTTCCTCCTTGCAGTTTGCAATACTTCTATTTTGTAACATCTGTGCCCCGATTAATATTAAGCTAGATCAATAAAAAAAAGGCTTGTAACATTGAATTCTGAGGAACCTGCTATATACCTTCTTCCAGTCAGAAGTGAACATTCAGCATATTATCTATTCCTGTAACTGAGCCAATTTTGAGACTATACTGCCAGTGTCACTTTTTGCCACAGGATTAAAATTTATTGGAAAGTGTACGACACAACACTTTATAAAACTTCTTTTGCAAGTCCATATACCACACTTCATTTTGTAATTATCAACTGTCTCTACTACCTCAATGAAACTTGTTAACTAAACATGACTTGTCCTTAACAAATCTGTTGGCTTTTTAAGTTAATCCATAGTTGTCCAAGTGACAGTTAATTTTATTAGTTCAACTTTGGGTAATTAAATCCCCAGTGAGTGGGGATTGTGATTTCTGTGAACCATATTTCACTTTAGTTGCAAGGTTTCTCTCTGCTCTACTACAACTTTGGGAACATATTATATAATCTATATATTATATAACCTATATGTATATTATCTAACCCTCTAATATAGTTTGCCCACGTAGAATCTTTTATGTAGTACAAATGGACTTCCTCTACTTTCATTTAACATTTTCAATCTTTAACACTTTTTTTTGAGCATGTCTTTCCAGTAACCCATAATTCCCAAGCTAGGATATGAGGATTGTCAGAGTACATTTGTCTGCATCTTCAATTCCTGTAAAATTACACCAGACAATTGCCAAAACTAGCCATGTCAGTGCTCTGAGTCATTTTAAAAATGAATCAGTTCTTTAATGAATTTTTAAGTCAAGGCCTTGATTCTTATATTGTATCAAGAGTGTGGTTATTGTTTACTGCTGAAAATGTGTTGCTGGTTAAAGCACAGCAGGTTAGGCAGCATCCTAGGAACAGGAAATTCGACGTTTCGGGCCAGAGCCCTTCATCAGGAATGAGGAGAGGGTGCCAGGCAGGCTAAGATAAAAGGTAGGGAGGAGGGACTTGGGGGAGAGGCGATGGAGATGTGATAGGTGGAAGGAGGTCAAGGTGAGGGTGATAGGCTGGAGTGGGGTGGGGGCGGAGAGGTCAGGAAGAAGATTGCAGGTTAGGAGGGCAGTGCTGAGTTGAGGGAACTGACTGAGACAAGGTGGGGGGAGGGGAAATGAGGAAACTGGAGAAATATGAGTTCATTCCTTGTGGTTGGAGGGTTCCCAGGCAGAAGATGAGGCGCTCTTCCTCCAACTGTCGTGTTGTTATGTTCTGCCGATGGAGGAGTCCAAGGACCTGCATGTCCTCGGTGGAGTGGGAGGGAGAGTTAAAGTGTTGAGCCACGGGGTGGTTGGGTTGGTTGGTCCAGGCATCCCAGAGGTGTTCCCTGAAGCATTCCGCAAGTAGGGGCCTTGGACCCCAAGGGATCCTCCGATATCCGCCACAAATTCACCTGCACCTCCACACACATCATCTATTGCATCCGCTGCACACGATGTGGCCTCCTCTATATTGGGGAGACAGGCCGCCTACTTGCGGAACGCTTCAGGGAACACCTCTGGGACGCCCGGACCAACCAACCCAACCACCCCGTGGCTCAACACTTTAAATCTCCCTCCCACTCCACCGAGGACATGCAGGTCCTTGGACTCCTCCATCGGCAGAACATAACAACACAACAGTTGGAGGAAGAGCGCCTCATCTTCCGCCTGGGAACCCTCCAACCACAAGGAATGAACTCATATTTCTCCAGTTTCCTCATTTCCCCTCCCCCCACCTTGTCTCAGTCGGTTCCCTCAACTCAGCACTGCCCTCCTAACCTGCAATCTTCTTCCTGACCTCTCCGCCCCCACCCCACTCCGGCCTATCACCCTCACCTTGACCTCCTTCCACCTATCACATCTCCATCGCCCCTCCCCCAAGTCCTTCCTCCCTACCTTTTATCTTAGCCTGCCTGGCACACTCGCCTCATTCCTGATGAAGGGCTCTGGCCCGAAACATCGAATTTCCTGTTCCTAGGATGCTGCCTAACCTGCTGTGCTTTAACCAGCAACATATTTTCAGCTCTGATCTCCAGCATCTGCAGAACTCACTTTTTACCTGTAGTTATTGTTTAAACAATATTCAAGAATTGACTATATTCTGAAAGCAAATCAATCAGTATTCTCAAAGCGAGCAAGTTTTTCTATGTATTAGTGTACATGTTGACTCTCTGTGGTTCATCAGTCTGAAGGAAATGAGAGGTGAGGAACAGAAAGGAAAAGAATGAATAAAGCAGGAGCTAAACCACAGGACTGCTAAACAACGGAAGAGAAAATTTATGAAGGAAATCTGAGGGCCTCTGACAAAATATCAAGTACTGACTACTCTCTTATTAATTCAGTTGAGGTTTCCTGTTTTCTTTGCAATCCACCAATAGTGAGGATTAGAAATATGAATACTTGATATGGATCAATTTGCAACCTACTAGTTTAATTGGTCAAATTATCTGTGTTAGTTTCTTAGGAATTCAGGTCAGCAAAGATACTCCATTTTTCACTTATTAATATTACTAATCTTCAGTGAGGCTACAATTTGAAACAACATTCAGTATTGCTTAATTTCTACCAGAGGTAGCCACTGGGTGGCTTTCCTTCAGAAAGAAAAACAGCACAAGAAAAATGCACACATTGAAAACTCTCAGTGGGGAATTGTGGAAAGTAGCAATGTGTTCACATTTCAGAATAAACCCCTCTGTATGAGGACAGAGTTTGCTAGAAGTACTATCATACCAGCTACATTTAGAATTAGAAATGCTTCAGACTTTCCCAACCGGAACAGCCTATTCCTCACCTGAGGATTAGATTAGATTCCCTACAGTGTGGAAACAGGACCTTCGGCCCAACCAGTCCACACTGACTCTCCAAAGAGTAACCCACCCAGAACTATTTCCCTCTGACTAATGCACCTAGCACTATGGGCAATCTAGCATGACCAATTCACCTGATGTGCACATCTTTGGAATGTGGGAGGAAACCGGAACACTCACAGACACAGGAAGAATGCGCAAACTCCACACACACAGTCGCCCGAAGTTGGAATTGAACCTGGGACCCTGGTACTGTGAGGCAGCAGTGCCAACCACTGAGCCACCATGCCACCATAAAGGATGCTTCAGCAGTTCTTTTTTGATAATGATATTATATGTAAACAGCAGACCTACTAACACTGAATGTGCTTAGCATTGAGTTATTTGTATCCTAAGTAACATAGCATTATTCAAAACAACAGAAACAAACAAATAAAATTAATCCTAATATAGTCTGTCCCACATCCTGCTTGTTGGGCCTGACTGAAATGCCACATCCTCCTTTCTGACGATCACATGTGTTGACCATATGCTGGGAGAACTCAAACATTACACTAGACAACTCACTAAAGGGGTGAAGAACGTCTGAACAACTAAAAACGGGAGAGGCATTTCTGCCTGAGAGAACTGGTTGAAAAAAGACTTACCAGCTCTTCATCAAAGACAGAAGAAAAGGAGAGCAGAATCCAACAGGGCGGCACGGTGGCACAGTGGTTAGCACTGCTGCCTCACAGCGCCAGAGACCTGGGTTCATTTCCCGCCTCAGGTGACTGACTGTGTGGAGTTTGCACATTCCCCCCGTGTCTGCGTGGGTTTCCTCCGGGTGCTCCGGTTTCCTCCCACAGTCCAAAGGTGTGCAGGTTAGGTGAATTGGCCATGCTAAATTGCCCCTAGTGTTAGGTAAAGGGGTAAATGTAGGGGAATAGGTGGGTTGCGCTTCGGTGGGTCGGTGTGGACTTGTTGGGCCGAAGGGCCTGTTTCCACACTACAAGTAATCTAATCTAAAAAAAGGAGTTCTATACATTTATATACAGAAATAATTGGGATAGATGAGGTCAAAGGTTGTATTTTTTAAAAGATACACTCTACTTGAAAAGGAAAACTGAGAAAGGAAATTGACCTTCTCAGTTTCTAAGGAGACAAAGACTGAAACATATTAAAAACCAAAACTATATAAAACTATAGAAACATAGACAGATTTAAGTGCATTGGAGGTGGTTCAGTGTTGTTTTACTAGATTGTTACTTGGAATGAAAAGGTTGTGAATAGGTTGGACAGGTGAGCCTGAGAGGTGTCAAGTTGGAAGTTAGAACTAGAATAAGGTGGTGGGAGGGAAAATGAGGAAACTAATGGTCCACATTGATGCCGTGTAGTCCATCGCTGCTCCCTTACAATCTGATGCCTGTAGGAAGAACGCCTCACTTTCCGCCTTGGGACCTTCCAACGCCATGGCATCAATGTAGATTTCACCAACTTTCTCATTTCCCCTCCCCCCCAACCTCATCCCAGTTCCAACCTACCAACTCGCCACTGCCCTCATGACCTGTCCTACCTGTCCATCTTCCTTCCCATCTATCCGCTGCAACCTCCTCTCCAACTTATCACCTTCACCCCCACATCCATCTACCAAACGTACTCTCAGCTATCTTCCTCGCAGCTCCACCTCCTTCTGATTTATCTCTCTATGCCCTCACCTCACAAGCCTCATTCCTGATACAGGGCTCTTGCCCGAAACATTGACTCTCCTGCTCCTCCAATGATGTCTGTCCTGCTATGCTTTTCCAGCGCCACACACTCAACCCTGATCTCCAGCATTTGCAGCCTTTGTCCAAGGTAAAAAGATAGTGTATAATAGAGTGATGTGCTCTTCCTTTTGGGGGTGGAAGCTTAGGGAGACTCTCCTTGTCACTAATGATGTTGTCTGCAGGAAGTGTGTTTGGTTGCGAGTCCTATTAAATTGGATGGAGTGGCAGTTAGAGGCAATGAGGAATTTACAAGAGCTAGGGGGGTGTGACGGATGGCAGTTATAGGAAGGGGGAGAAACTGCAGATAGAGTCAGGTAGATTGTTACTTGCAGGAAAGGTAGGAGAGGAGACAGGTAGTGCAGGAGTCTCCTGTGGCAAACCCCACCACAAACAAATATGCTGTTCTGGAAAATATAGAGGGTGATGGACTCTCAGGGGAATGGCACAAACAGCTAACTTTCTGGTATTGGGACAGGCTCAACTGTAATGAGACGTATATCAGGTTCCAAGTGATTGATTATGATAGGGAACTGTGTAGTCAGTGCCTTTTTGCGGCCAGCCACGAGAAATCAGAATGGTGTATTGCTTCCCATGTGCCAGGATCAAGGATATCTCAGACACAGCAGAATAATCCCAAAGGGAAGAAGGACCAGCAGGAGGTTGTTGTCCACATTGGAACAAACAACTATGGAAGTGAAAGGATGAGATTCTGAAGGGAGAATATAGAAGGTTAGGCAGGAGTTTAAAAGGAGGTCCTCGAGGGTAGTAATATCTGGATTACTCCCCGTGCTATGAGCTAGTGAGGGTAGGAATAGGAGGTTAGAGCAGATGAATGTGTAGCTGAGGAGATGGTGCAGGAAAGAAGGGTTCACATATTTGGATCATTGAATCACTTTTGAGGTAGAAGTGACCTGCACAAAAAGGATAGATTGCACCAGAATTGGAAAGGGACTAATATACTGCCAGGGAGATTTGCTGGAGCTACTCAGGAGGATTTAAACAAATAAGAAGGAAGTGGGGAGATGGAGGGGGGGGGGGGGGGGGGGGGGGGGGCGTTGGTGGGACCCAGGGAGAAAGTGAGGAAAGAGATCAATCTGAGAGTGGTACAGTCGGGGAAAGAAGTAAGTCAAAACAGTCAGGGCAGGCAGGAAAAAAGCAGAAAATGAGGTAGGACTGATAAATTAAACTGCATTTATTTCAATGCAAGAGGCCTAACAGGGAAGGCAGTTGAACTCAGGGCATGGTTAGGAACATGGGACTGGGAAATCATAGCAATTACAGAAATGTGGCTCAGGGAGAGACAGGACAGGCAGCTTAATGTTCCAGAATACAAATTGCAATAGCAAAAACAGAAAGGGAGGCAAAGAGACGAGGGGAGTGACATTTTGACAAGGGATAACATAAGTGACAAGGGATTTAGAGAGGATATCCCTGGGAGTACATCCACAGAAGTTAGTTGGGTGAACTGAGAAATAAGAAAGAGATCATTATCTTATTGGGATTGTGGCATAGAACGCCCACCACCACCAACAATAGTCAGCAGGATATTGAGAAACAAATCTGTAAGGAGATCTCAGTCATCTGTAAGAATAACAAAGTGGTTATGTTAGGGGATTTTAACTTTCCACAGACTGGGACTGTCATAGTGTTAAGGGTTTGGATGGTGAGGAATTTGTTAAGTGTGTATAAGAAAATTTTCTGATTCTGTATGTGGATGTACTCAATACAGAAGGTGCAAAACTTGACCTACTCATGGGAAATAATGCAGGGCGAGTGACTGAGGTGCCAGCCGGAGGTCAGGGGGGTGGTGGGGGGTTGGGGGTGGGGTGCAGGTAGGGGCTGCACTTTGGAGCCAATGACCATAATTCTGTTATTTTTAATGTACTGGTGGAAAAGGATAGACCCGGATCTAAAGGTTGAAGAACCAAATTGGAGGAAGGCCAATTTTGATGGTATTAGGCAAGAACTTTCAAAAGTTAATTGGGGGCAGATGTTCGCAGGTGCAGGGAAGGCTGAAATATGGGAAGCCGTCAGAAATGAGATAACAGAATCCAGGGATGGTATGTTCCTATTAGGATAAAAGGCGAGGCAGTAAGGTACAGGGAATGCTGGATGATTAGAGAAATTGAGGCTTTCTTCAAGAAAAAGAATGAAGCATATGTCAGGTATAGACAGCAGAGATAGAATGAATCCCTAAAAGCGTATAAAGGCAGCATACTTTCAGGGAAATCAGGAGGGCAAAAAGGGGACATGAAATAGCTTTGGCAAATAGGGTTATGGAGAATCCAAAGGGATTTTATAAATACATTAAGGACAAAAGGGTAACTACGGAGAGAATAGGGCCCCTCAAAGATCAGTAAATTGGCCTTTGTGTTGGATCTCAGGAGATGGGTGAGATACAAACAAGTATTTTGCGTCAGTGTTTACTGTGGAGAAAGACATGGAAGATATAGAATGTGAGGAAATAGATGGTGACAACTTGAAAAATGTCCACATTACAAAGGAGGAAGTGCTGGACGTCTTAAAGTGCATAAAGATGAATAATCTCCAAGACCTGATCAGGTGGACCTAGAACTCTGTGGGAAGCGATTGCTGGGCCCCTTGTCCATTGATAGTCACAGGTGAAGTGCCAGAAGACTGGAGGTTGGCTAACATGGTGCCACTGTTTCAGAAAGGTGGTAAGGAAAAGCCCGGGAACTATAGATAGGTGAACCTGAAATTGATCATGGGCAAGATGTTGGACGAATCCTGGGGGACAGGATTTCCATGTACTTGGAAAGGCAAGGAGTGATCACAGATCATCGACATGCCTTTGTGCGTGGAAAGTTACGTTTCACTAACTTAATTGAATTTTTTGAAGAAGTATTGATGAGGGCAAAGTGGTGGACATGATCTAGATGGACTTCAGAAAGGTGTTCAACAACTTCCTCATGGTTGACTGATAGCAAGTTTAGATCTCATTGAATACAGGGAAAACTCGTCATTTGGATAAAGAAGGTGGTGGAGTGTTGCTTTTCAGGCTGGAGGCCTGTGACTGGTGGTGTGCCACAAGGATTGGTGCTGAGTTCATTGCTTTACATCATTTATGTAAATGATTTGGATATGAACATACAAGGTATAGTTACTAAGATTGCAGATGACAGCAAATTAAGAGGTATAGTAGACAGTGAAGGAACCTACCTCTGTACGAGATCTTGATCTGATGGTCCAACGAGCTGAGGAGTGACAGATGGAGTTTAATTTAGATAAATGTGAGGTGTTGCATTTTGGAAAAGCAAATCGGGGCACTTAATGGTAAGTTCCAAAGGAGTGTTGCTGAACAGAGATGTTGGAGTGCAGGTTCATAGTTCCTTGCAAGTGAAGTTGCGAGTAGATTGGATAGTGAAGATGGTGTTTGGTATGTTTGCCTTTATTGGTCAGAGCACTGAGTATAGGAGTTGGGAGGTCATGTTATGATTGTACAGGACATTGGTTGGGCCACTTTTGCAATATTGTGTGCAATTTTGATCTCTCTGCTATCAAAGATGTTGTGAAATTTGAAATGATTCAGAAAAGATTGACAAGGATATTGTCAGAGTTGGAGGATTTGAACTACAGGGAGAGGCTGAATAGGCTGAGGCAGGTTTTCATGAAGCATCGGAGGCTGAGGTTTATAGAGGTTTACAAAATCATGAGGGGCATGGAATGGATAAATAGACAAGGTATTTTCCCTGGGCTGGGGGAGTTCAGAACTAGAGGGCATAGGTTTAGGGTGAGAGTGGAAAGATTTGAAAGGGAACAAAGGGGGGACATTTTCATGCAGAGTGTGGTACATGTATGGAATGAGCTACCAGAGGAAGTGGTGGAAGCTAGTACAATTTCAGCATTTAAAAAGTGTCTGAATGGATATATGAATAGGAAGGGTTGAGAGGGATATGGCCCAAGTGCTGGCAAAAGGGACTAGATTAATCTATTTGGAATGGACGAGTTAGACCAAAGGGTTTGTTTCTGTGCAATACGTCTCTATGACTCTGTCTCAATCATACCTCTCCTTCACTCTTCTCTGCTCCAAGAAAAACAACCCAAGGTTACCAGAGGCAATGAGGAATTATAAGAGCCGGGGGTGTGATAGATGGCAGTTATAGGAAGGGAGTAAAGCCCCAGATACAATCAAGTAGATGGATTAACTCTAGGAAAGGTAGGAGGGATGGGCAGGTAGTGCAAGGGTCTTCTGTGGCTACTCCCATTTCAAACGAGTATGCTGTTTTGATGGCAACACAAACAACCAAGTTTCGAGACAGGCTCTACTGAAATGAGGGGTATGTCAGGTTCCAAGTGATCAATTGTGATAGGAAACTCTCTAGTCAGAGGCACAGAAAAACATTTCTGCAGTCAGCAGCGAGAAATCAGAATGGTAAGTTGACTCCCTGGTGCTAGGCTCAAGGATGTCTCTGAGAAGGTGCAGAATGTCCTTGAAGAGATGGACCAGCAGAAGGCTGTTGTCCACATTGGCACTAATAAAGACCTTCTACCAATAAAGAAGGTTAGGCAGGAATTTAAAAAGGAGGTCCTCAAGGGTAGTAAAACCTGGATTACTCCTGGTGCTATAAGCTAGTGAGGGTCGGAATAGGAGGATACAGCAGATGAATGCATGGCTAAGGAGCTGTTGCATGGGAGAAGAGTTCATAATTTTGGATCATTGGAATCTCTTCTGGGGTAGACGTGACCTGCACAAAAAGGATAGATTACACCAGAATTGGAAAGGGACTAATATACTGGCAGGGAGATTTGCTAGAACTGCTCAGGAGGATTTAAACTAGTAAGATGGGGTGATGGGACCCAGGGAAGTAGTGAGGAAAGAGATCAATCTGAGACTGGTACAGTTGTTAAAAAAAGCGAGTCAAACAGTCAGGGCAGGCAGAACAAAGCAGAGAACAAGGTAGGACTGATAAATTAAATTGCATTTATTTCAATGCACGCAGCCTAACAGGGAAGGCGGATGAACTCAGGGAATGGTTAGAAACATGGGACTAGGATATCATAATAATTACAGAAATATGGCTCAGGGATGAACAGGACTGGCAGTTTAATGTTCCAGGATAAAAATGAAACAGGTAGTCACTGTGCTAGTCATTAAGGAAAGGCACTGTGTGAAAAGATGTGGTAAAAGAAGCTAAGCCAGTGGCATTAGTGAAGATAGTAAAGGAGACCCGAGGAAGAGCCAAGGAGCTGCAGAAAAGTGCACAGGCTAAACAGGGACTGGGTATGGAGTTAGTACTGAGCTCTACAAAGAATATGCCTCAATGGGTAAAGATTACTCAGAAAGAACAGGGGGAGAAGGACAAGACGTTATAATTTTGAGAGACACAGGATCTAACCAGTCACTGATAGTAAGGTATGAGCGAGTACGCACTCTTTCTGCTCTGTTACCTGAGAGTTTAGTAATTTGTGGGATACATGGACAGAAATTTAACGTTCCCTTATATCAGATCAGGTTGGAGTGTCAACTTAAGGCTTGGGGAAGAAACAGTGGGAGTGATTGACAGAGTGTCAGTTCCAGGAATTCAGTTTGTTCTTGGGAATGATTTGGCAGGATCCAAGATGGGAGTGACACCCCTTGTTGTGGAGAAGCCCAAGGAAGACCAAGAAACTGAGGAGTTAAAATACAAAAATCCTGGTATTTTCCCAGACTGTGTAGTAACCAGATCCTATTATCATAAGTCACAGCACAAAGTGAAAAGTAAAGAGAAAGATTAAGGAGTTGAGGTTCGGTTAACAGATACCCTGTTTGATGTAACAGTGCACGATAAACCTGAACAGGCAGAGGGTCAGACAGAAGTGTTTAATCCTGAAGGGTTAAGAGACATGCAACAGCAAGACAAGACGATAAAATGTGTGGATGTGTACTCTGAAAAGGAGGCAGAGAGTATTCCTGAGGGTTATTATCTGAAAGATTGAATCCTCAGACGGAAATGCAGACCACGGCAGGTTTGTGCAAAGGCGAAATGGGCCGAAGTGCACCAGATTGTGTTGCCAGTAGCTTATAGACAGGAAGTGTTACGGGTAGCACATGAACTACTTGGAGGTTGTCACCTAGGAGTATGAAAGACTCAGGTGAAGGTATTGGCCTGTAACATACAAGGACTTGGTTCACTCTTGCTGCACGTGTCATACCTGCCAAATGGTAGGTAAGCCGCAGGTGGTAATAAAACCAGCACCTTTGTTGCTGATTCCCGCATTTGAAGAACCTTACACTCGAGTTTATAATTGATTATGTAGGCCCTCTCCCGAGAACTAAAAGTGGAAACCAGTATTTGTTAACCATAATGGATGTGTCTACCAGATTTCTACTATTATGGAGTTCAAGGCAAAAAGGCTAGTGTAGGAATTAGTAGTTTTCTTCACACGATATGAGCAACCCAGAGAGATTCAGTTAGACCAAAGGTCAAATTTTACTGCGAGGCTGTTTAAAGAGGTAATGAATAGCTTAGATATACAGCATTTTAAATCCAGTGCTTATCATTCCGAATTCCAGGGAACTTCAGAAAGATGGCATCAAAGCATCTTGTTGTAGCATACTAATACTACAACATTAGTTGAGAGCATACTTTCAAGATTACCAGAATAATTAGAAAAAAGGTATCCCATTTGTAATGTTTGCCATTAGAGATGCCCCAAATGAATGTATTCAGTTTATTCCCTTCAAGTTAATATTCAGTCATGAAGTGAGAGGCCCTTTGAAATTAATGCCCCAAATGAATCTATTCAGTTTACTCCTTTCAAGTTAATATTCAGTCATGAAGTGAGAGGCCCTTTGAAATTAATTAAAGAAAAATTGACAGGACCAATGTCAGAGATATCACACTTAGATTATGTATCAGAGATGAGGGAGAGACTAAATCGAGTAGGTGAGTTAGCTAAACAGCATCTAAAGAGGGCACAATGTAGAATGAAGCAGGTGGCAGATAAAAGCTCCAAGACTCGGACATTTTCTAGAGGGGATGACGTGTTAGTACTGTTGCCAGTGATAGGGGATCCCTTCAAAGCCAGGTTTAGGGTCCCTATCAAATTGAGAAAAAGTATGTCAGGTGAACTATTTAGTAAAGATGCCAGATAGAAAGAAAAGCTATTGGGTATGTCATGTGAACATGCTGAAACCATATTACACTAGAGAGAAAGAACTAGAGAAACAGGTGTTAGTTACGACCACGCAGAGAGAGGAATCAAATCCAGATTACGTGGATTTTGAGGTGCCTCAAAATAGATTTAAAAATGAAGAAATCCTTGAGGAGTGGTATAGATTAGTAAGCTAACGGTCTCAGGAGCATAGAACAGAGTTGAAAGATTTGTTACTGTAGTATCAGGACTTTGTAAGAATCAGATGGGGAAGACACATGCTATTGTACGCGAAGTAGACGTAGGAAATACTGCTCTGATAAAACAACATCCCTGTTGGCTTAATCCTTTCAAAGCCAAACAGGTCCAGATGAAGGTGGAGGCCATGCTCGACGAGGACATCATCAAACCAAGCCAGAGCAAGTGGAGTTCACCGATCATCTTAGTTCCCAAACCGGACAGGACTCAACAATTCTGCATGGATTGTCAGAAGGTCAATGCTGTTACAAAAGTCGGCCTCATATCTAATTTCTAGATTGGAGGACTGTATCGAGAAAGTTGGACAAGCCAGTTACATCACCAAGTTGAACTTAATGCGTGGTTACTGGCAGGTACCTTTATCAGAGATGGCGAAAGAAATTTCTGTGTTTGTAACCCCAAATGAGCTACATCAGTTTAAAGTGATGCCCTTTGGAATGAAGAATGCACCCGTCACATTCCAAAGTCTCAGGTTGTAGCTGGGTTAACAAACTGTGCAGTCTGTTTGGCCGATATAGTGCTCTTTACTAAGTCCTAGAAAGATCACATGGTATAGTTGGCAAAGCTCTTTGAATGACTACAAGCAGCAAAACTGGTGATAAACTTAAATAAAATGGAATTCGCAAAAACAGAGGTGACCTTCTTGGGACATAACATTAGTCATGGAAGGTTGACCCCACTGAATCCAAAGACAAAAGCCATTGAGGAATTTTCACGACCAACCTCGAAGAAAGAAGTACTTCTTAGGACTCAGTGGATTCTAACTTCAGCAGTGTAGTGGAGTCGATTTACTGAAGAAGAACACAAAGTTTCAGTGGACAGAATTATGCCAGGAGGCATTTGACCATTTGAAATTGATATTAACCACCAAACCAGTTTTAGCTACACCAAACTTTTCAAAACCTTTTAAAGTTGCGATTGATACTAGTGACATTGGATTTGGAGCTGCACTCCTATAGGAAGATGAGAATGGGATTGAACTGCCAGTTGGTTACTTTTTGAAGAAGATCAACGTCCACCAGTGGAAATACACCACAATCGAAAAGGAACTATTGAGTTTGGTACTGGCCTTACAACATTTTAATGTGTATGACACGAACAATGTGTCAGAGACGGTTATGTACACTGACCACAATCTACTTACATTGTTAGAACCGTTTAGAGATAGGAATATGAGACTATTTCATTAGAGTCTTATGTTATAGACTTTTAATTTAAAAATTGTAAATGTTGTGGGTCAGAAGAATGTAATCGCAGATGCATTTTCGTGGATTTAACTAATAAAGTTTTGATGAGAATTGTCTTTATTTAATGTTAAGGGAAGATGTTAAGGTGAACTTATATTAAAGTCATCTGTATATTATGGTGATTGTGCATAAAAAGTAGACAAAAAATGAAGCAATCTTTTCATTATGATGGTTCTTTTTTTTAAGGGGGAAGGTGTTAAGAAGATGAGTGTAACTTTAAGAGAGTTAAAAGCAGCAGAACTACTGGACACAACACCAAGTGATTCTCCATCAGGCAACAATGTAACACTTTCTCAAACAACTCCAAGTCTCCAGTTTGTTGCCTGGAGACAAAAACAAATTCGAATTCAGCCAATCAATTTAAATTATACCCTGAAAAATATCAAGTACCAATCGAATTTGAATTGAGTATATTGACAATCTTAAAAGCCAATGACACAGTCTGAGGCTTTGGGGGTATAAGACCAGGGAAAATTGAACAGTTGAGAGGAGAACTGCCAAGTCCAGCCTGTAAACAACTGCTTGAAAAATAGCTCTCTTAAAATTAGCTTTTCGATCAGTAACCTGTAATGCAGAAATTCCTAAGAAGAAAAGAAGACATAGGAAGATCTGAACAGAAGAATGAAAGCTATCTGAATTTGAGGTAAGAAGTGTGGTTTTATAAATCTTAAATGGGAGTTTTATCAGATTAGTATTATAGAAATGAAGGTAAAAGATAGGTTAGAGGAAGAAATTGTAAATAATGGTTAATTAATTATTCTCTGTTATACTTTAAGAAATAAAGCTGTTAATTTTTACTTTAAATAGTCCTTGGTCTTTCGAATTTTTACAGATTGCTACATGGGATAAATCTTTTCTGTGTTGCTGGTTTTAAAATTAGCAGGACGGTTTACTCCGTGTCTTAACAGTGGGAGAGCACTTTGGAGCCAGCGGTCATGATTCTGTTACTTTGAAAATAGTGATGGAAAAGGATAGATGAAATCTAAACGTTGAAGTACCAAATTGGACAAAGGCTAATAATGACAGTATTAGACAACAACTTTCAAAGACTGATTGGAGGCAGATGTATGCATTTAAAAGGATGGCTGGAAAATGGGAAGCCTTCAGAAATGAGATAACGAGTCCAGAGACAGTACATTCCTGTTCTGGTGAAAGGAAAGGCTGGTACGCATGGGGAATGCTGGATGATTGGAAAAATTGCAGTTTTGACACGACAAAGAAGGTAACATATGTCAGGAGAGATCAAATGAATCCTTAGAGTATAAAGGCAGTAGGAGTATACTTAAGAGGAAAATCAGGATGGCAAAATGGGGACATGAGGTTGCTTTGGCAAATAGGATTAAGGAAAATCCAAAGTGTTTTTACAAATACATTAAAGACAAAAGGGTAATAAGGGAGAGAATAGGGCCCCTCAAAGATCAGTAGCCTATGCGTGGAGCTGCAGGAGATGGGGGAGATACGAAACGAGTGTTCTGATCAGTGTTTACTGTGGAGAAGGACATAGAAGATATAGAATGTTGGGAAATAGATGTTGACATCTTGAAAAATGTCCCTAATACAGAGGTAGTGGTGCAGGATGTCTTGAAATGCATAGAAGTGGATAAATCCCCAGGACCTGATCAGGTGTACCCTAGAACTCTGTGGGAAGCTAGGGAAATGATTGCTGGGCCTCTTACTGAGATATTTGTATCATCGATAGTTGCAGGTAAGTGCCAGAAAACTGGAGGTTGTCATACATGGTGCCACTATTTAAGAAAGATTGTAAGGAAAAACCAAGGAATTATAGACCGGTGAGCCTGACATCGGTGTTGGGCAAGTTGCTGGAGGGAATCCTGAGGGACAGAATTTACATGTATTTGGAAAGGCTAGGACCGATTAGGGAAAGTTAACATGGCTTTGTGCATGGAAAATTATATCTCACCAACTTAATTGAGGTTTTTGAAAAAGTAACAAAGAGGATTGATGAGGGCAGAGCAGTGAATGTGATCTGAATGGACTTCAGTAAGGCGTTCAACAGGGTTCCTCATATAGTAGACTGGTTAGCAAGGTTAGAATATAGGGAGAACGAGGCATTTGAATACAGAACTAGCTCGAAGGTAGAAGACAGAGGGTGGTGGTGGAGTGTTGTTTTTCAGACTGGAGGCCTGTGACCAGTGGAGTGCCACAAGGATCAGTGCTGGGTCCACTATTTTTCATCATTTATATAAATGATTTGGATATAAATATAAGAGGTATAATTAGTAAATTTGTGGAGGACACCAAAATTGGAGGTGTAGTGGACAGCGAAGAAGGTTACCTCAAACTACAACAGGATCTTGATCATGTGAACCAATGGGCTGAGGAGTGGCAGATGGAGTTTAATTTAGATAAATCCGAGGTACTGCATTTTGGGAAAGCAAATCTTAGCAAGACTTAGATACTTAATGGTAAGGTCCTGGGGAGGGTTGCTAAACAAAGAGACCTTGGAGTGCAGGTCCATAGTTCCTTGAAAGTAGAGTTGCATGTAGCTAGGATAGTGAAGAAGAAGTTTGGTATCTTTTCCTTTATTGGTCAGAGTATTGAATACAGGAATTGGGAGGTCATGTTGCGGCTGTACAGGACATTGGTTAGGCCACTATTGGAACATTGTGTGCAGTTCTGGTCTCCTTCCTATTGGAATGATGTTGTGAAACTTGAAAGGGTTCAGAAAAAATTTACAAGGATGTTGCCAGGGTTGGAGGATTTGAGCTAAAGGGGAGGCTGAATGGGCTGGGTCTGTTTTCCCTAGAGCGTTGGAGGCCGAGAGGTGACCTTATAGAGGTTTATAAAATCATGAGAGGCATAGATAGGGTAAATAGTCAGTTCTTTTCCTGGGGCGGGGGAGTCCAAAACTAGACGGCATAGGTTTAGGGTGAGAGGGAAAAAGATAGAGGATTTGTGGGCAGCATGGTGGCAAGCACTGCTGCCTCACAGCACCAGAGACCCGGGTTCAATTCTTGCCTCAGGCGACTGACTGTGTGGAGTTTGCACATTCTCCCCGTGTCTGCGTGGGTTTCCTCCAGGTGCTCTGGCTTCTTCCCACAGTCCAAAAATGTGCAGGTTAGGTAAATTGATTAGATTACTTAAAGTGTGGAAACAGGCCCTTCGGCCCAACAAGTCACACCGACCCACAACCCACCCATACCCCTACATTTATGCCTTACCTAACACTACAGGCAATTTAGCATGGCTAATTCACCTGACCCACACATCTTTAGACTGTGGGAGGAAACCGACGCAGACACGTGGAGAATGTGCAAACTCCACACAGTCAGTCACCTGAGGCAGGAATTGAACCCGGGTCTCTGGCACTGAGAGGCAGCAGTGCTAACCACTGTCTTACCGTGCCACCCACTATTGGCTATGCTAAATTGCCTGTAGTGTTAGGAGCAGGAGTAAATGTAGGGGAATGGGTCTGGGTGGGTGCGCTTTGGCGGGTCGGTGTGTGGACTTGTTGGGTCGAAGGGCCTGTTTCCACACTGTAAGCAATCTAATCTAATCTATAAAAGGGGCCTAAGGGGCAACTTCTTCATAGAGAGGGTGGTGCCTATATAGAATGAGCTGCCAGAGGCAGTATTTAAAAAGCATCTGGATGGGTATATAAATAGGAAGGCTTTAGATAGATATGGGCCAAGTGCTGGCAAATGGGACCAGATTAAGTTATGAAATCTTGCTGCCATGGATGAGTTGGACTGAAGCGTCTCTTTCCATGCAGTACATCTCTATGACTCTATCCAATTTTTGATCAAAATTCTCCAGCCCTGGCAATATCCTCACAGGTTACGTCTGCACCCTCTTCAAATCCCTCTCATAATGTGGATCCCAGAACTGCACACAATGTTCTAGCTGTGGCCAAACAAACATTTTATATAGTTCCAGCATCACCTCCTTGCTCTTAAACTCTAAGCCTTGACTAATAAAGGTAAATATCACATGTGCCACATTTGTCATGTAGCCAGTATATCACATTACCTTCCTGTCCTGCTATCTTAAGGGACTGGTGGAAATGAATAAAGGTCCCTCTCATCAATGGTGCTTCCCAGGATACTACAGTCCATCATATGTTGTTCTGCCAAGGTTCATCAACTCACATTTACCCGGATTGAATTCCATTTGCCACTGATCAGCCTATCTGACCAGTTTGCCTATATCCTTCTGTAATTTAAAGCTATTTTTCTCACTATTTACAATCTCACCAATTTTCATTTCACCTATGAACGTACTGATCAACCTTCTTACATTCAAGTATAATTCATTTACATATACCAAAAACAGCAAGGGTATCAGCACTGATTCTTATAGAATCTTAAATTGTCACAGGCTTCCAGGCACAAAAGCACCTCACAGCAATCATTCAAGCTTTTTGCGTCACAGCGAATTCTGGATCCAATGTGAAATTTTCTTGGATTTCGTGGATCTTATTACCAATGTCCAACTTCGAACTTTCTAATGGTCTAGTTGGGCTTCAGCAGATATTGTCAAATGCATTGCCCTCATTTGGTCACCTAGTCACCTCTTTGAAAATTTAACCAAGTTGGTCAGACATGACCTCTTCTTAACAAAAGCATAATGACTGCTCTTGATTAATCCCTGCCTCTCCAAATAGAGATTAAGTCTGTTCCTCAGAATTGCTTGCAATAGTTTCTCACTGAGATATGGCTGACTGGCCTGCAATTAATGGGGATTGGGATGGGATTTGGAACTGGAATTAGGGTTAGGTTGGGGACAGAATTACAAACAGTGTTAGATTGGGGTCGGGGAGAAAGTGAGGACTGCAGATGCTGGAGATCAGAGCTGAAAATGTGTTGCTGGAAAAGTGCAGCAGGTCAGGCAGCATCCAAGGAACAGGAGAATCGACGTTTCAGGCATGAGCCCTTCTTCAGGAATGGGGGATTGGAGTCGGGATCAGGTTTCGTCAGATTTCAGGGTTTGGACAGAATAGATATCCCATCTCCGATTTGTTCTCTTTCCCAGTCCTAAACGCGTAGATTGTACAGGTCTGCTATCTATTTTGGCTCACATTGAAATTGTTGGTATAATGGACAATAAAGGAGGTAACCTAAGAGTCCAATGGGATTTCAATCAACTGAGCAAGAGGATTGAGGAATGGTCGCTTGTGCTTAATGCAGATAAATGAGATGTATTGCGTTTTGGTAAGACAAACCAGGGCGGGGTTTACAAAGTTAATGGCTCACAAGATACATCAGCTTTTTAAATGAAGAAATCAAATGCAATACGTCCAAATTTGTAGATGACACTGGGTGACAATGTGTGCTGAGAGGAGGATGCTAAGAGACAGCAAGGTGACTTGGACAGACTGGTTGAATGGGCAAACACAATATAATGTGGATAAATGTAAGGTTATTCACTTTGATTGCATCAACAGGAAGGCAAATTATTATCTGAATGCTGGCAGTTTAGGAAAAGGTCACAAGACCTGGTGTCATAGTGGAACAGTCACTGAAGGTTGCCATGCAGGTGCTGCAGGCAGTGAGGAAAACTAATGGAATTCTGGCCTTCACAGCGAGAGGATTTGAGTATCAGAGTAAGGATGGCTTGCTGCAGTTATACAGTGTCTTGGTGAGGCCACACCTTGAGTAGTGTGTACAGTTTTGGTTGTCTAGTCTGAGGAAGGAGATTCTTGCTACTGAGGGAGTCCAGTGAAGGCTCACCAGACTGACTCCCAAGATGACAGGGCTGACCTATGAGAAAAGACTAGATCAACTGGGCTTGTACTCACTGGAATTTAGAAGAGCGAGGGGGGGAAGTCTCATAGAAACATATAAAATCATGGTGGGACTAGACAGCTGGATGCAGGAAGAACATTCCTGATATTGGGGAAATCCAGAACTAGGGGTCATATTCTAAGAATAAGGGGTAAGCGAGGAAGAATTTGTTCTCAAAGTTGTGAACTTGCAGAATTCTCTCCCACAGAAAGCAGCTGGTGCCAGTTTATTGGATATATTCAAGAGGAAGCTGGATGAGGCCCTTGCAGATAAAGGGATCAAGGAGTATAGAGAGAACATGGGAATAGGATACTGAAATTGCATGATCAGCCATGATCGTACTGAATGATGGTGTAGGCTCAAAGGGCCAAGTGGCGTACTCCTGCACCCATTTGCTATGCTTCTATAGGGGGGCACTGGGGAGTGTTATCGAACAGAGAGACATCACGATGTAGGTACATTGTTCCCTGAAAGTAGCATCATAGGTGGACAGGGTGGTGAAGAAGGCATGGCAGGCTTGCCTTCATCAGTCAGAGCAGGGAATACAGGAGTTGGACATCATATTAGAGTTGTACATGACATTTGTGAGGCCACATTTGGAGTACTGTGTACAATTTTGGTTGCCTTGCTGTAAAAAGAATATTACTAAATTAAAAGAGTGCCAAAAAGATTCACAAGGATGTTACTGAGACTAGAAGGTTTGAGTTATAAGGAAAGGCTGGATTGGCTGGTATTTTTTTCCAGGCACATAGCAGGATAAAGTGGCACTGATAAGGTGAGTAGCCAAAGTCTTTTCCCTAGGGTAGGGGAGTCCAAAACCAGACAGTATAGGTTTAAGATGAGAGCAGAAAGATTCAAAAAGGAAATAAGGGGCAACCTTTTCACAGCGGGTGATGGATGCATGGAATGAGTTGCCAGAGGAAGTTGTAAGGGTAGTTGGACTGATACATGAATAGAAAAGATTTAGGGAGATTTGGGCCAAGTGCAGGCAAATGGGACTAGTACAGTTTTGGATACCTGTTTGGTATGATGAGTTGAACCAAAGGGCCTGTTTTGGTCCTCTACAACTGTGACATTCAGCATTATTGTCTACATTAGAAAGATATTTCTGCCTTTCATCCATGCTATATTACAATTCATTACGAATGCATACCCAAAGAGCAGGCTGAAAAGAATCTCTTAATTCACTGATTGGAACTGCCATTCGGCACAATTTGTATAATCTGTGCTTGGAGAGGTAGGGATTAATGAATTTTAGTCATCATGGTTTTGTTAACGGGAAGTCATGTCAAACCAACTTGATTTAATTTTTCGGTGATGATCGGGTTTACACATGAGGGCAATGCATACCAGGCTTTTCAGACATTTTTTCTGTTTCCTTCCTGAAAAGTATCAGTAGCTGTTGATTATTTTATCGTATTCTTGGGATATTGATAACTTGGATTTTTTTTTAATCAGCAAAGTATGAATAACTAATGTTTATTAGTGAATGAAGGTAATTAAGGGTTGGTTGGTCAGGTAAGCAAAGGTAATAGGATCAGTGACTCAGTGAGATAAGGGTAGAATGTAGGTTTATGATTAGAGTCTGAAATGGGAATTGCAAGTTAGGGTTAAGAGCTATGGAGAGTGTTGGAGTTAAGTTTAAGGTTTAGATTATAGCATCATAATCAGGCTTAGGGTCAGGTTTAGTGTTCGGCTTACACAAACATAAAATCAGTATTTGGGTTAACAGAAAAGATTAAGAGTCAGTCCTATGGTTAGATTTAGATATAGAGTAATAATCAATATCAAGTTTAAGAATTAGAGTTAGAGATAGGATCAGGGTCAGGACTGTTGTTATGGCTATAGTTAGGGTTAAGTACAATGTTAAGGTTAGGGATTTGATGTAGGACTGGTTTATGGTTAGAATTAAGGTCAGGATCAGTTTTCAGATTAGCATTTAATGTAAGGGTTAGTGTGAATGTCAGTTTATTGTTATAGCATAATTGGTAAGGTTAGAATTGAATTTGGATTAGAGTTAGGGTTAGGCTCATTATTATGATTAGTATCATTGTTAGGATGAGGATTAGGGGTCAGGATTGGGCTCAGTATTAGAGTGAGGCCTTTGATTTAGGTTAAGGATTGCAAGATTGGAATTAGGCTTGTGTCCAGGGTAAAGGGGTGGTCAGGGTAATTAGGGTCAGACAAAGGCTTGAATGGTAGAGGGTCAGAGTCAGGATGATGTTCAAGATTAGTTTTACAATTCAGGGTGAGAGTGAGACCAGTGTTAATGTTAAGATTGGATCTTAAAATGACACTCTCCAAACTTCATGAATTTTGAACTCTGCATGAATACATTTTTTCTTGGATATCTAGAATATCTCAAACCAAATAGATTTGAGTGGAGCAGAAGAAAGAAATCCTATTTAATTATCTTTGTGGTCCTTTTTTAATGAAAATAAAAAATATAAGACTTACATCACCTAGTAAGTTCCAAACAATTAAATAACCATCCAGAAATTATGCTGCTATACTTTATTCTTATTCAATTTTATCCTTTTTAAGAAAATTAAAGTGAAATCTATTTAAAATGACAGAAGGCTATTATTTGGGGTAAAATCTTAAGGAATGAGAATTTAAACAAAACTTATTAAACTCATTGTTTGATTTGATTTGATTTATTATTGTCACATGTACTGAAATACAATGAAAAGTATTGCTTTGCAAGTGATCAAGACAAATCAAACCTTTTGTGTACATGAGACATAATTTATTAATTTTTGAGCTGTCAGAATATTAAAATTGGCTTCCAAATAGGCATATTAAATGATGAGAGCAAAAATGGGGCTTTTGTTCTTATTGCTTCTAGATTTTTTGGCAAGAAACTTCATGTAAGATTAATTAAGATTTATTGGAAGGTTGGATCTGGGATGAGGTGGAGGGACTGGAGATGAGGAAACTGGTGAAATCAACAATGAGGCCATGTGGTTGGAGGGTCCCAAGGTGGAAGATGAGGCATTTTTCCTCCAGGAGTAAGATAATTATGTCAGGTTTAAAGTTTAGGCTTGGGTTGGGTAGATTTTAGGGTTATAGTTAGTGCTAGCGTTAAGACTACATTTAGGGTTAGAGTTAGTGCTGGCTTTGGGGCTGAGGTTAGTTGTGGGTTGAGTTAGGGTTAACTTAAAGGATATGGTTGGGGTTAGTGTTGGTTCTTGAGTTGTGGTTAGTGCTCGAGTTGACGTTGGGGTTGGGTTGGAAGTTGGACTCAGACTGGAGGTTGAGTTGGGCTAGGATTGGAGTTGGGTTACATTTAGGATTAGGATTTGAGTTGGAGTTGAGGTTATGGTCGAATTAGCATTATATCTGGGGTTAGAGTTTGTGTTGGAGTTAATGTGGAGATTGTGTTACGGTTAGGAATAGAATTAGGATAAGATTTATGGTTAGGCTTGGGGTTTTGGGTAGTGTTAGCATTTGGATTAGGACTTGGGATGGGGTTTTGGGTTAGCGTTGGGCTTGGAGTTGGTTTTGGGACAAGGGTTACTTTTAATGTTAGTGTTGGGTTTGTGTTTGGAGTTGTGGTGGGACTAGGACTGGAAATGGAATTAAGGTTAGTGTTTGGATGGGATTGGAGTTTGATCTTAAGGTTTGGGTAAGGTTCAATGTGAGAGGGTTAAGTTTAGGGTGGGGTTTGGCATGGTTGGTATTGTGCTTGAGACTGATATTAAGGTTAAGGTTTGCAATTCAGTTTCGGGCTAGTGTGGGTGTAGGATTAAGATTGAGTTTGTGTTAGGGTTACCATTAGGATTGTAGAGTTTAGGGTTAGAGTTAGAGTGTTGTTTTGAGTTGGGTGTTAGGATAGGCTTTAAGGTTAGTGTTCAGGTTAAGATTAGGTTTAGGAGAAAGTGAGGTCTGCAGATGCTGGTGATCAGAGCTGAAAATGTGTTGCTGGAAAAGCGCAGCAGGTCAGGCAGCATCCAAGGAACAGAAGATTCGATGTTACGGGCATAAGCCCTTCTTCAGGAAAGATTAGGTTTAGGGCTAGCATTGGTGTTTGGGTTGGGATAGTGTTAGTATTTATGTTAGAAGTGGGTTACAGTTGGGGATTTTGTAGGTGTGGTTTGTGGTTATGCTTAGGGATAGCGTTATTATTGATGTTAAGGTGAGGCCTAGGTTTAAGGTTGAGATCAGGACTGTGGTTAGCACTAGGGTTTAGTTTAGGATTAGGGTTGTGTTTGGGACTGAGGTTGGGGTTGTGGAATAGTTTTGGGTAAAAGTGTTAGGGTTAGGATTAAGGTTAGGCATATGGTTAAAGTTCAGGTTAGGTTTGGGATTGGAGTTAGTGTTGGTGTTACTGCTAGTGTTGGGTTACAATTGTGATTTGGGTTCTGGTTGAGTTTTGGGTTAGTACTGAGATTAGAATTAGAATTGGGGTTCTGGCTGGGTCTAGGGTTAGTGTTTGTGTTAGGTTAAGAGCAGAATTGGAATTGGGGTTGTGTTTAGTTTTAGGTTTTGGGTTTGGGGTGGCATTATGGTTAGGAATGTGATTGGAGTTTATTTTGGGTTGTGGCTGGGCTTAGGGTTTTTTGTAAGGGTGAGGTTAGAGTTTGTGGTAGGGCTGTAGTTCTATTTGGGGTTAAGAGTTGGTTATAGAGTCAGGGTAGGGTTTAATATTGGATTAAGGATATAGTTATTCAAGTGTGGTGAGCTTTAGGGTTAGGGTTTGGGTTAAGGTTAGGGTTAAGTTTGGGGATAGCACTAGACTTAGGCCCTGGCTCATGGTTGAGGATCAGGCTAGCATTAGTGCTTAGGTTAGAGTTGAGCTTAAGGTTAGCTTTCGGGTTAGGATTGTGGTTAGCGTTTTGTTTATGATTGAGATTAGGGTTAGCATTCGTGTTTAAATTAGGGGTGGTTGGATTTGAGATTAGGGTTAGTATTAAAGTTTGAGGCTAGGGTTAAGATTAGTTATGGTATTGGGTTTAAACTAACTCCGCGGGGGCATGGGAACCAGGACTGTAGCTTTAGGGTACAGGACCTTGAGTGTAGGGAGGTTAGGAATAATGCAACGATCTCTAAGGAGGGTGCCTGTAACCAGAAAGGTGGATTGAAGTGTGTATACTTCAATGCCAGAAGTATAAGGAATAAGGTAGGTGAACTTGCAGCGTGGGTTGGTACCTGGGACTTCGATGTTGTGGCCATTACAGAGACGTGGGTAGAACAGGGACAAGAATGGCTGTTGCACGTTCCAGGGTTCAAATGTTTTAGTAGGATCAGACATGGGGGTAAAAAAGGGGGAGGCGTGGCATTACTTGTCAAAGACAGTATCACAGCAGTGGAATGGACGATGGAAGAGGACTTGCCATCTGAGGTAGTTTGGGCTGAGGTTAGAAATAGGAAAGGTGAGGTCACCCTGTTAGGTGTTTTCTACAGGCCTCCTAATAGTCCTAGAGAAGTAGAGGATAATATTGCGAGGATGATTCAGGAAAAGAGTGAAGGTAGCAGGGTGGTTGTTATGGGGGACTTTAACTTCCCAGATATTGACTGGGAGAGCTATAGCTCGAGTTCATTAGATGGGTCGGTGTTTGTACAATGTGTGCAGGAGGGTTTCCTGACACAATATGTCGACAGGCCAACAAGAGGGGAGGCTATATTGGATTTGGTTCTAGGTAATGAACCAGGCCAGGTGTTAGACTTGGAGGTAGGTGAGCACTTCGGGGACAGTGACCACAACTCGGTGACTTTTACTTTAGTGATGGAGAGGGATAATCGTGCGCCGCAGGGCAAGAGCTATAGCTGGGGGCAGGGAAATTATGATGCAGTGAGGCATGACTTAGGTTGTGTGGATTGGAAAAACAGGCTTCAAGAGAAGAACACTAATGAGATGTGGGGATTGTTCAAGGAGCAGCTACTGTGTGTCCTCGATAGGTATGTACCAGTCAGGCATGGTGTAAAGGGCCTTGTGAGGCAGCCGTGGTTTAGTAAGGAATTGGAGTCCCTTGTGAAAGGGAAGAAGGCGGCATATGTAAAGATGAGGCGTGAAGGTTCAGTAGGGGCGATTGAGAGTTATAAGGTAGCCAGGAAGGAGCTAAAGAGGGAGCTAAGAAAAGCGAGAAGGGGACATGAAAAGTCTTTAGCTGGTAGGATTAGGGAAAACCCAAAGGCTTTCTATAGGTATGTCAAGAATAAAAGGATGACTAGGGTAGGTATCGATCCAGTCAAGGATAGTAGTGGGAAGTTGTGTGTGGAGGCGGAGGAGATTGGAGAGACATTAAATCAGTACTTTTCATCAGTATTCACTCAGGAACAGGACACTGCTGATGTGAATATGGAATCACAAATAATTAGAATGGATGCCCTGGAAATATGCAGGGAAGAGGGTTTGGGAATATTGGAGAGGATGAATATAGATAAGTCTCCTGGGCCTGATGGCATTTACCCCAGGATCCTATGGGAAGCTAGGGAGGAGATAGCAGAGCCATTGGCCTGGATTTTTATGTCGTCATTGTCAACGGGAATAGTACCAGAGGACTGGAGGATAGCGAATGTGGTCCCATTGTTCAAGAAAGGGAGTAGGGATAGCCCTAGTAACTATAGGCCAGTGAGTCTGACTTCAGTGGTGGGCAAAGTCTTAGAGAGAATGGTAAGGGATAAGATTTATGAACATCTGGGTAGGAATAACGTGATCAGGGATAGCCAGCATGGTTTTGTGAAGGGCAGGTCGTGCCTCACAAACCTTATTGAGTTCTTTGAGAAGGTGACTATGGAAGTGGATGAGGGTAAAGCAGTAGATGTTGTGTATATGGATTTTAGTAAGGCGTTCGATAAGGTTCCCCATGGTAGGCTAATGCTAATACTTCGGAGGTATGGCATTGAGGATACATTAGAGGTTTGGATTAGGAATTGGCTGGCTGGAAGGAGACAGAGGGTAGTAGTTGATGGATTATGTTCATCTTGGAGTACAGTTACTAGCGGTGTACCACAAGGATCTGTTTTGGGACCATTGCTTTTTGTTATCTTTATAAATGATCTAGAGGAAGGACTTGAAAGCTGGGTAAGCAAGTTTGCGGATGACACGAAAGTCGGTGGAGTTGTGGATAGTGAGGAAGGAAGTGGTAGGTTACAGCGGGATATAGATAAGTTGCAGAGCTGGGCGGAAATGTGGCAAATGGAATTCAATGTAGCTAAGTGCGAAGTCGTTCACTTTGGTAGGAATAACAAGATGATGGATTACTGGGCTAATGGTAGGCTACTTGGTAGTGTGGATGAGCAGAGGGATCTTGGTGTCTATGTACACAGATCTCTGAAAGTTGCCACCCAGGTAAATAGTGCTGTGAGGAAGGCATATGGTGTACTGGGCTTTATTGGCAGAGGAATTGAGTTCCGGAGTCCTGAGGTCATGTTGTAGTTGTATAAGACTCTGGTGAGGCCTCATCTGGAGTATTGTGTGCAGTTTTGGTCGCCATACTATAGGAAGAATGTGGAAGCTTTAGAACGAGTGCAGAGGAGGTTTACCAGGATGTTGCCTGGAATGGTAGGAAAATCTTATGAGGAAAGGCTGAGGCACTTGGGGCTGTTCTCATTGGAGAAGAGAAGGTTTAGGGGAGATCTGATAGAAGTGTATAAGATGATTAGGGGTTTAGATAGGGTAGATACTAAGAACCTTTTACCGCTAATGGAGTCAGGTGTTACTAGGGGACATAGCTTTAAATTAAGGGGTGGTAGGTATAGGACAGATGTTAGGGGTAGATTCTTCACACAGCGGGTTGTGAGTTCATGGAATGCCCTGCCCGTATCAGTGGTGAACTCTCCTTCTTTATGTTCATTTAAGCGGGCATTGGATAGGCATTTGGAAGTTATTGGGCTAGTATAGGTTAGGTAGGACTCGGTCGGCGCAACATCGAGGGCCGAAGGGCCTGTACTGCGCTGTATCCTTCTATGTTCTATGTTCTATGTTTATACTTAGCCTTAGTGTTATATTTGGATTTATGTTATGGTTGGAGTCATGGTGAGCACTAGGTTTGGGGTTGGCCTAGCTTTTGGGTTAGGATTAAGGGTGAGATTAAGGTTAGGTTTAATGAAAAGGTTAGGGTTAGTCTTAAAATAAAAGTTAGAGTTAAGGTAAGGTTTAGGTTTCAATTAGTGATAAATTTACAATTGGCTTTGAGTTTGGGTTAGGGTTTGGATTAGTGTTGGGGTTTGAAGTAATGGAATAGAACAGTGCAGAAAGAAGCCACTTGGACCACCGAGTCTGCACTGATCCTCCAAAGAGCATCCCATGCAGCTCCAGCACTCCCTGAACTGTCCCAGTAACCCCATGTTTACAATGGACATAATCCATAGATATGCTGGCTGTGGGATGAAACTGCAACATCTTGTGGAAACCAAAACAGAGATAGAAGGATTATGCAAAATCCATACAGTTTTTTTTAATTTCAAAAATATACTTTATTCATAAAATAATTTGATGGTCTGTACAGTTGGTCATGCCATACATATGTAAACTTTACGCACAGAGATCAGAATTTATCATTTTTATATACAGGTCTGTACATTTTTCAATCATATGCCCATATATTTAGCTGAGGCGTCAGCAGAGCCCAAATGACTGCATGGGCCCCCTGTTCTTCTTTATGCAGGCGGACGTTACACAGTGGTCTTTCCCCACCACGCCTTGGCGGCAGCTGCCCCAAGTTTCAGCGCATCCCTCAACATGTAGTCCTGGATCTTGGAATGTGCCAGTCTGCAACACTCAGTCGGGGTCAACTCCTTCAGCTGGAAGATCAACAGGTTTCGGACCACCCAGAGAGCATCTTTCACCGAGTTGATGATCCTCCAGACACAGTTGATGTTCGTCTCGGTGTGCGTCCCGGGGAACAGGCCGTAGAGCATGGAGTCCCGCGTCACGGCGAACCTCGACAATCACCACTGCATTCCTCTCCAGACTTCTTCTGCGTAGGCACATTCCAGAAGGAGGTGTGTGACAGTCTCGTCCTCCCCGCAGCCGCTTCGAGGGCAGCGTGCGGTGCGGCTGAGAGTCCAGGTGTGCATAAAGGCAGAGCCCTTCTCACCACCAGCCAAGCCATGTCTTGGTGCTTGTTGGAAAGTTCTGGCGATGAGGCATTCCGCCAAATGGCTTTGACAGTCTGCTCAGAGAACCGCTCAATAAGATCCGCCCTCTCCTTTTCCCGAAGGGTCTCGAGAACACTACATGCTGACCACTTCCTGATGGACTTGTGGTCAAAGGTGTTTTTCTTCATAAACTTCTCCACGAAGGACAGGTGATACAGAACGGTCCAACTACTCAGAGCGTTCCGCAGCAGCGAGGCCAGGCCCATCCTTCGCAACACTGGGGACAGGTAGAACCTCAGTACGTAGTGACTCTTGGTGTTTGCATACCGGGGATCCACGCACAGCTTGGTGCAGCCACACACAAAGGTGGCCATCAGGGTGAGGGTGGCATTGGGTGTATTTTTTCCCCCGTTGCTCAGATCTTTGTACAGCGAGTCCCTTCGGACCCGGTCCATCTTTGATCTCCATATAAACTGGAAGATGGCCCGGGTGACTATGGCGGCACAGGTTCTGGGAATAGGCCAGACCTGTGCCACGTGTAATAGCAATGACAGTGCCTCACACCTGATGACCAGGTTTTTATCCCGCGATGGAGAGCAACCGTAGCTTCCATCTGCCCAGTTTCTGTCTCACTTTGCTGATACGCTCCTCCCAAGACTTGGCGCATGCCCCAGCCCCCCCAAACCAAATACCCAGCACCTTCAGGTGGTTGGTCCTGACGGTGAAGGGGATCGAGGATTGGTCGGCCCAGTTCCCGAAGAGCATGGCCTCGCTCTTGCCTCGGTTTATCTTGGCCCCCGAGGCCCGTTCGAACTGGTCACATATGCACATGAGTCTGCGCACGGACAGCAGGTCCAAGCAGAAAATGGCGACGTCGTCCATGTACAGAGAGGCCTTAACCTGCAGGTCCCCGCTGCCAGGAATAGTCACCCCTCTCAGGCTCGCATCCTTCCTGATGGGCTCGGCAAATGAAACTATGCAGCACACAAACAAGGCAGGAGAGAGAGGGCAGCCCTGCCTGACTCCAGATCTGACTTGGAAGCTATCTGATTCCCACCCATTGATTGAGACTGCACTGACACTGTTGGTGTAGAACAGTCTGATCCAATTGCAGATTCCCTCCCCAAAGCCCATTTTGGAGAGAACATCTCTCATATACCAGTGTGATATCCTGTCAAAGGCTTTCTCCTGGTCCAGGCTGATCAGCAGGTGTCCAACCCTCTGTCCTGCATGTAGGCGATCGTATCCCTGAGGAGTGCGAGACTCTCAGCGATCGTCCTACCTGGCACATCACAGGTTTGGTCAGGGTGAATCACCGACCCCAGAACAGACCTGACCAGGTTGGCGATCACCTTTGACAGAATTTTTTAATTCGCATTCAACAGTGAAATTGATCTCCAATTTTTGAGTTCCTCCCTCTCCCCCTTCCACTTGTAGATGAGGGTGATGATGCCTTTCCTCATGGATTCACTCATGGTACCTGCCCGAAGCATACGGACATACACCTCCAGCAGGTCTTGGCCGATCAAGTCCCACAGAGTGGAATAGAGCTTGACCGGTAAGCCATCACTTCCGGGAGTTTTATTCTTTTTGAAGGACTCGAGGGCCTTGGTCAGCTCGTCCAGAGATAGCGGCTGGTCCAGCCTCTTGCGTGTTCTGTTGCCTAAGACCTCCGCGATAGAGGACAGGAACGACTGAGAGGCCGTGCTGTCGGTCGGCTTCGCGTCATACAGACTGGCATAGAAGGATTTACTGATCCTCATGACGTCAGCCTGAGATGACGTTATCGAGCCATCTACTTCTTCAGGCCTCTGAGCACAGAGCTCTCTTTGGGCACCTTCTGGAAGAAGAAACGTGAGCAGTCTCGTCCTGCTCCACCGGGCGGACCCTGGACCGGAAGTTTATCTCGGAGGCCTCCGAGGCAAAGAGCGAGGCTTGCTGGCCCTTCACCTCTCTGAGGTTCTCCGTGACATCGGCCCCCATCGTCTGCAGCAGGAGCAGGTTCTGCATACTTTCCTGGAGCTGGGACAGTTTTCCCCGCCACTCTCTCGCCTCCTGAACACCTTTGAGGATAAAGAACCTCTTGATGTTCCCTTTTACTGTTTCCCACCAGTCCGCTGGGGACTCAAAGAGGGGCTTCACGGTTCTCCAACCTGCGTAGTCTCTCTTGAGCTCTTCAATGTTTCCCGGGGTCAACAGCTTTGTGTTCAGCTTCCACGTTCCCTTACCAGCTCGCTGCTTGTCCTGTAGGTGACAGTCAGCCAGCAGGAGGCAGTGGTCAGAGAAGAACACTGGCTTGACATCGGTGGATCTGACCCAGCGCGTTCGGGACACAAACAGGTAATCTATCCTTGAGCGGATAGACCCGTCTGCCCGTGACCAGGTGTATCCACGCTGCGCTCCGTCTGCAGGGGTGCTGAAGATGTTGTGCAGCTTGGCATCTTTTACGTGCTCATCAGGGCTCTGGACGTGGCATCCAGTTTACTGTCTCTCTCCCCTCCCCCCAGATCGTCCATCTGCATCAATGATACAGTTGAAGTCTCCGGCCAGAATGACCGGCCTGGATGTAGCCAGCAACAGTGGAAGCTGCTGCAGGAGGGCCAACCGTTCACTCTTACCCACTGGGGCGTACACATTAATCAGTCTCAGGGGAGCATTCCTTCACATGACGTCAGCAACGAGGAGGCGCCCGCCCACCACCTCCTTAACCTCGGAGATGCTGAAGTTGCCTTCTCGCTACAGGATACCCAGGCCGGAGGCGCGGGTATCGTTGCCCCCCCCGACCAAACTGACGGCCCATGGGCCCACAAGCTCGACCATCTCCTGTAGCTGCTGAGGTGCGGTATCCCACACTCCTGCAGAAACAGGATGTCAGCTTTAACATTGGCCAGGAAGGCCATCGTAGAAACACATCGCGTAGCCGATTTGATGTTACGTACATTGATGCTGCCAATTTTTAACCCCATTTTAACAGTTTACGAGATTAATAGTGTCCATTTGCTGCTGGTCTTGCCACTTTGGGGTAACTGTGTGCATCCCTGTGGTGACTGCAAACTGCTGGACCTTCCCAGGGCTGAGGTAGCTGTCCTGCTCCATGCTGGAGCCATTTCCCCGCTCTGGTGTCTTTGTGTCGGGCCCAGGATCCATACAGTTACCCAAGGCTGGAATTAAACCTATGTCTCTGGTGCAGTGAGGCAGCAGTGACAACCACTGAGGCACTGTGCCACCCTGTTAACATTAGTGTGAGAGTTGTGTTTGTAATTCAGATTTGAGTTAGCGTTAGTGCTAGGTTTGGTTTAGGATTGGGGCTGGGGCCAGTTTGGACTTGGGGAACGTTAGGTTTCAGATTGGGCCAGCATGGTGGCTCACAGTGCCAGGGACCTGAGTTTGATTCCACCTTCAAGTGACTGTCTAAGTTTTCATTCCCCCTTTTGCATGGGTTTTTTCCAGGTGCTCTGTTTCCTCTCTCAGTCCAGAGTTGTTCAGGTTAGGTGGATTAGCCATGGGAAGTGCAGGGTTATAGAGATAGGGTAGGAGAGTGGGTCTGGGTGAGATGCTTTTTGGAGAACTGATGTAGACCCAATGGGCCGAATGACCTGCTTCCACACTGTAGGGATTCTGTGTTTGGCTTTTGGTGATAGGGTAAGCACTAGGTATGGGGTTGGCATTGCGGTTAGGGCTGGGGCAAGGGATGTGGTTTGTGTTAAGTTTAGGTTCAGAGTTAGTGATAGCATGAAGTTCTAGTTGGGACTTGAATTTGGTATTAGTGTTGTCATGGGTATTACATTTAGGGTGAGGTTGGATGTTGCAGTTGTCATTGGAGTTGACCTCAGGGTTATGATTTGGGTTGGGACTATGTTTAAAGTTTGTGTTGATATTCTGGTTAGTGCTTGATTTAGTGTTAGGGTTAGAGTTATGCAAGATATGAGAGAGATCCCAGGTTCAAACTATTCCGCCTTTATCCGGTCCACCTTGTTAAAGGCAAAAATAACCAGCAGAGGTTTAAAATTGAATCATTCCCAATCTATGGACCACTTTGAGAAATCATTTTGCTTTGTGGTTGTGACAATAGTAATAATGTAAATGACAGGGATAGATTCCAGTTAGAGGACTGTTTTAATCTGCATGATTCCAGCTATATTTTCTGATATGTCATGTAATTAAGTCAGAACGGACGATAAAAACCCACACGGAGAAATACAACTGCTTATGGTGATTGGGGAAGCAGAGAGGGAGGCCAGGGACAGATTCTGGGTTTAAAGTTAGTTTCCACTTTTACCCAGATTGGAAAAGCATGCGAAAAGTGCACAGCATAATTCTTGGCTGTATGCCTTAGTAAATTCAAATACCGTGCTGTCATAGACCAGCTTAAATTCTGCATGCATTAATAAGACTAGCATTTTGCCGACACACCAACCTCTGTCTGGATCAGATTACAGAACAATGCACAACTTTTGCTGAACTCAGTCCTCTAGCATATTAAGCAAAATGCTGAATCTAACCATAAATAAAGTCACTGGATCATCTGGATTTCCACAACACAATGATAGAATATCCTTTATTGGTGTAGTGTAGTGTAACACACATAGGTTTAAATTAATGTTCACATTCACATAAATTTCATAAAACTAATATTCACATTTACTTACACAGGTTTCATTAAAAACATTCAGTATTGCATACACATAATTCTGCCACATTGATACAGCATGGTTCTATTGCACTCCAGCTCCTAAATAAAAAGAGGATCTCACAACGGAAGATGGGTAGCAGTATTCTTCACTTCCACATGGAAACAGATACTATTTCTTTCTGCACCTGTAATAGATTAAAACCATTCAGACAAATATTCTTCAAAATGGACACAGATTACAAGTGTATTTAGAACAGAGCCATTTTCAGTTTTCTTTCTCACTACATCAGCCAGAGAGTCACACAGCAGAGAAACCCTTTTTGGTTCAACCTGTCCATGCCGACAGAGTTTCCCAAACTAATCTAGTCCAATATGCCAGTGTTTGGCCCTTATCTCTCTAAACCCTTTCTATTAAATGTTTTACATTCCCTACAGTGTGGAAACAGGCCCTTCAGCCCAACAAGTCCACACCGACCCTCTAAAGAGAAACCCACCGAGACCTATTTCCCTCTGACTAAAGCACCTAACACCATAGGCAATTTAGAATGGTCAATTCACCTGACCTTCACACCTTTGGACTGTGCAAGAAAATCAGAGCACTCGGAGGAAACTCTCACAGACACGGGGAGAATGTCTGTATGGAGTTTGCACAGTCACCCAAGGCTGCAATCGAACCCTGGCACTGTGAGGCAGCAGTGCTAATCACTGAGCCACCATGCCGCCATTCCCTAAATGTTGTAACTGTACCTCTAACTCTTAATAAAATCCCTTGAAAGTAAAACACACACTGCTGGACAATAAATTGTCAACTCAAAGACTAAATAGTAGAAGGAATTGAACCTGTCATTCTGTATTTTGGTGCAACCTAAAACACAGTATCAAGACGTATTACACAAAGCCCTAGTGTGTACATGTGTTACGTTGTGCCTAGATTCAGAACTCTTGGTATTAGATTGACATGCATAAATATTTCATTCCCTAAATACCCCCGATTATGCAGGCATACAAATATTCCAAGGAGCAGGAACAGGTCACTTGACCCTAAGGCCTGCTCTGCCATTCAATAAGATCATGGCTGATCGGACTACTTCACCAATAACTTTTCATTTCTTTACTCATCAAGGATATACCTATGTCTGCATTAAAATATTTAACAACACTCTGCTTCCATTATCTTTTGAGGAAGACAGTTCCAAAGACCTGATCTTCAAAGCTCCCTTCAGCTCAGTAAATAATAGACAACTTTGTATTCAAAATAGTCACCTTTATTTTCAGAAAATAGAGTACTGATTTTCAAAGTTCATTACCCAACTTAGTACCTGGGACTTTCATGGATTGAAATGGTTTTTGAAAAGAGACGAAGAGTACTGAATCAAGATTGCCACAGTCATCACCTGATCACAAGGTGGCCAAGACTCATGAAACAAACAAGGAATTAACAAGAAACAGCCAAACTGAAATTACGTAACCATCAATATTTCAAAAGATAGCTTTTTCTTCCATTTGATTATTTAATGGACTGGGTCAGACCACAAAACATTTTTAAGCAGGCAGCCCAGACCATAAACTTTGCAATTTGTTTCAGTAAGTGCATAGGGAAAGTTACTAGAGTAGGTTAACTACCAGATTTTTAAAAAAAAGACAAAAATGTATTCACAAAATTACACAATGAAACAAAGAACAGAATAAAGAACCTCGACAGAACTTAGTCTATCCAAACTAGACTTAGATACGCTATTCCGAATACACACAACAGTCAGACTAAGCAAACCCCCTTAAAACAGTTAAAAAAATGAACATATGCTTATAGGTTAAAGTGAGAAGAGAAGAGAATAGAAAAGAGAAAAGAGAAGAGAGCCTGTTCACCGTCCACTGCTGAACTTCCAACCAGTACTGGACTAAATTGCTCAGCTAGAGAGCTGACCATTCCCCTTCCATTATACAGGTCACTTCTAAAACATGACCACTTTAGCCTGAAGTCTCATCTGTTTACATATAAACAAAAAGGCCTCTCAATACCCTTTAATCTCTGTACCAAACCAGTCTAATGGGAACCGGGAGCATTTTATGACACCCTCAAAAAAAACAAGGACACAGCATCCTTGAGAAAAGGAACAGCTTTTGGAAAAAAGGGACCACTTTGTGACACCCCCCCCTTAAAAAAAACCATCAATAACAAAAGATGGTGTCATTTTTAAAACCCTTCCAAAACAATCTGGTTGGTAGTCTAAAACAAATATGTACATTATGTTAACAATACACAACTACATGAGAATTCAAGCCATGGCACACCTGCCACCGAACACCTCCATATCTCATTTGAGTCTTGATAACGCATCGGTAATCACGCTTTCGCGACCTGCCACATGCACAATTGTCAAATTGAATAGCTGCAACAACAAGCTCCATCTAAACAGTCTGACACTTTTGTCCTTAAATTTTTCCACAAATGTCAATGGGTTATGATCAATGTATACGACTGTCTCAGATACATTGCTGGTAACATAAACACTAAAATGTTGTAATGCCATCACCAAGCTTAAAGTTTCTTTCTCCATCGTTGAATATTTCAGTTGATGAAAATTCAACTACCTGGAAAAACATCTAACATCCACATCACTGGCATTGACAGCCACCTTGACAGGCTTCGTGTAATCCAGGGTGGCTAATACTGGGGCAGTGGTTAACACAGTTTTGAGGTGGACAAATGCCTTTTGACAGTTCGCTGTCCACTGAAATTTCTTACCCTTTTTTTAAACAATTTGGTGAGTGGAGCAGCCACATTGCTAAAGTTCGACACAAATCTTCAGTAAAATCCAATCAATCCCAGGAACCGTGGTATTGTTTTTTTTCCCATCGAGTGTGGGAAATACCCCAATTACTTTTGTTTTCACATCCTGTCCATTTATCCATGTCCAATAACACGGCGCAGGAAGGTGACTTGGGCTTTGGCCATTTCACTTTTAGCAAGGTTTACCACCTAGCCTGCCTCCTGAAGTTGATCGAACAAGTCCAATAATTGCTGTAAATGTTCCTTCCATGAGTAACTAAAAATCATCAGGTCATCAATATGCACCACACAGTTGGGTAATCTGGCCAACTGTTGGGTAATCGGACCTTATTAGTCCGTCTCTGAAATGTGGCTGGACCAAATGGCATGACTTTGAACCGATGTAGTCCATTTGACATTACGAGAGCAGAAGTTGCCTTTGCTCTCAGAGTTACTTCCCAGTGGCCTTTGAGCAAGTCCAATTTAGAAACGTAAGTTACTTGTCCCACCTTTTTGACACAGTCCTCCAACCATGGAATTGGATATGCATTAGTTTTTTTTAAATGGCATTGCTTTTGCAATAGTCCACACAAAACTGTTGGGTACCATCTGGCTTTGGCGCCATGACGATGGGTGAGCTCCAGTCATTGTAACATTGTAACTCACTTCAATTATGCTATCTTGAAGTGTGCACTCTATCTCCTTCTGAACCTGTACTTTACAGGTTTATGCCTATAAGGATGTTGCTTAAATCGGAACAGCACCTCCTATATGTACATCACGCACAATTAGGTTAGTACTTTCCGGTCTGTTTCTGCATATCTACCCATGTGATTCAAAATGACCTGAAAGAGTTATGAGTTTTTATGTGGAAGGCAATTCAATAATTTATCCCAATGTTCGACAACTTCTTCATTGTCCAATTTGATTTGAGGAATGCCCAATTCAGAAGCCTCTGAACTCGATTCTTCCTTCTGTGCTGTAATCATTAACACCCGGGTGGCATGGTGGCACAGTGGTTAGCACTGCTGCCTCACAGTGCCAGAGACCCAGGTTCAATTCCCACCTTAGGCGACTGTGTGGAGTTTACCTAACACTACGGGCAATTTAGCATGGCCAATTCACCTGACCCGCACATCTTTGGACTGTGGGAGGAAACCGGAGCACCCGGAGGAAACCCACGCAGACACGGGGAGAACGTGCAAACTCCACACAGTCAGTCGCCTGAGTCGGGAATTGAACCCGGGTCTCAGGCGCTGTGAGACAGCAGTGCTAACCACTGTGCCACCGTGCTGCCCATAAATTGAGAAACACCTCATTTTGCACTTTTGATTAGATTACCTACAGTGTGGAAACAGGCCCTTCGGCCCAACAAGTCCACACCAACCCGCCAAAGCGCAACCCTCCCATACCCCTACACTTACCCCTTCACCTAACACTACGGGCAATTTGGCATGGCCAATTCACCTGACCGGAGCACCCGGAGGAAACTCACGCAGGCACGGGGAGAATGTGCAAACTCCACACAGTCAGTCGCCTGAGTCGGGAATTGAACCCGGGTCTCTAGCGTTGTGAGGCAACAGTGCTAACCACTGTGCCACCGTGCCGCCCATGGTCTTTGGTGTTTGATCAATCGCTCCCTGCGATTCTAGATGGTATGCAGTAGATTTGAATTGCTTTATTCCCAAATTATCTATAACTTCCTTGCATAGTTTGGATGTGAACTTTGATCCTTGAGCTGACTGGATCTCTATTGGTAGTCCACACCTTGCATAATGTGATTGCCTCTGGAAATCTCGTCGATACATCCATTATTGTTAATAAATAATTATTCTGACTTTTTTTCTAAGGTAGGGAACCTACGCAATCAATCAAGATTCTTGTGAAAGGTTCCACGAATGCTGGAATGGGTATTAAGGTGCAGGTTTTATTACTGCCTGTGGTTTTCAGATTAGCTGACATGTGTGACACGTCTGGCAAAATTCAACTACAGCTTTGTGTAGTCCAGGCCAGTAAAAATGTCATTGTATTTTAGCCAGCGTTTTCCTCACCCCTAAATGACCTCCAAGTGGTAGCTCATGCGCCATTTGTAACACCTCCTTTCTATCGCCTACGGCCAAAACAATTTGATGAATCTCTGCCTATTTCTCATCTGCTTGAAATGTGTGATGGCCTCCATTTCCTCATTAAGACATCATTTATTAAGTAATAACACACAGGGATGCATTCACTCTCCTTCTCTGTAAAAACCTTTTGACATAACTGTTTTAAGTTCTCATCTTTCTGCTGTAACCCAATAAGTGAGCAGAGCTAAAGAAACTTGCATGTTTACCTAGTTGCTCCTGCTGTGTCCAACTTATCTGATAAAAGAAAGTCTCAGATAAAGCTATGTCAGCTTCCTTATCTATGCCTCTTGATCTCTCCTCCTTCAACTTGAACCTCTGTGACCTTATGATCACATAATCTGGGAAAATTCCTGGATAAGCATTCTTCATTTCTTCAGTTGCCTATGTCTCTACTGGCTTTTCAACTAGAGTAGGCAGCACGCCTACTGGTGAATCAGCGATATCATTTGCAAGGACAAATTGTATTCCTGCAGCTGAGAGTTTGTCCGGTACTCCTGCCACAAATTCTCCACTCTTTTCTGGACTCTCGAGCCTCACTTTACATAACTGAGCATTTGTGTCACCATGAATTCCTGTTACCAGTACCTTTTCTGGCAACAGTTCTTCAGGAGTACATATCTCCTCATCCTTCGGCATTACAGACTGAGGGGATCCTGTGTCCTTTAATATTGTAACCCTTACCCTGCTATTCCTGGCCTATGTGTATAAACTTTACCCTTACATGTTTATTTTTTTTTAAGCAGATCTGGCACTTCCTCCTTTATCAACCTCTGATCATCTTGTACACCCTGAGGCAGTTGCCTAGCTTCCCTCGTGCTTTTTGTTACTAGTCAAACAAAACTTGCAGGCTTGTCTGGTTTCCTACATTTGGCTTTCTCCTAGCCCACCATCACTGATTTCATGTGGCCCACTTCATTGCAATGAAAACACCGGAGCTTTTTAACTTTTGTCTCCCTCAATGGTTTATTTTTTACCATGTGATAAGTTATTTTTATGATCTTCACTAAGATCTATCTTTCCCTTTCCACATGAGGATGTCTGTTTGCCCCAATTTCTATCCCTCATGGACAGAAATTGATTCTGGAAGCCAAACCGCATTTTATGGACCAGCGCATAATCATCAACCACTTCAGCTGCTAACCTTGCCATTTCCACATGAGTTTGCACCACTTCAGGCAGTGAACTTTTGAATTCCTCCAAAATAATTACTTAAGGGCATCATAGGTTAGCTCAATTTTTAAAGCTCTTATCCATCTATCGAAATTACTCGGTTTGATCCTTTCAAACTCAACACAGGTTTGACCTGGGTCTCTCCTTAGATTCCTGAAACGTTGTCTATTGGCTTCTGATACAAGCTCATATGCACTTGAAATGGCTTTTTTCACCTCCTCGTACTCTCCAGATACCTCCTCTGTTAGTGATGCAAATACCTCACCAGCCCTACCTACAAGTTTTGTTTGGATCAACAAAACCCAATTGCCACTGGCCACTGCTTTTGTTTAGTCACCTTTTCATCAAATTTAGGCAATGTTTGAACATGCTTAAATAGTTTCGCACTAGGCTTCTGACTACCAGGGACTTGCTCATCCTCACTAAGCCTACCATCAGCCTTTTAAGCTGAATTTCCTTTTTAAGTTCAGTTTTTTAAGTATAAAAGCTCTCTCTTTCACTTTCTCTTCTACCCTCTCTTCTGCTTATAATTGGGATTCAAACTGTTTCATTTCTTGGTTTGGAGATGCAGTGTTCCCCAAAAAGCAAATCCCCTTAAAACACAGGTTAAAAAATGGAACAGATGCTTTCAGGTAGAAGTTAGAAAGGCAGAAAGAGAGGGAGCTTGTTCCTACAGTACACTGAACTCCCAACTAGTTCTGCACTGAACTGCTCAGCTAGAGAGCTGATCATTCCCTTTTCGTTGTACAGGTCACTTCTAAGATATACTGAAAATGCGTTGCTAGAAAAGCGCAGCTGGTCAGGCAGCATCCAAGGAGCAGGAGAATCGATGTTTCGGGCATGAGCCCTTCTTCAGGAATGATCTCCAGCATCTGCAGTCCTTACTTACTTCTAAAATATGACCACTTTTGCCTGAAGTCTCATCTGTTTACATATAAACAAAAAGGCCTCTCAATACCCTTTAATCTCTGTACCAAACCAGTCTAATAGGAACCGGGAGCATTTTATGACCCCTCTGAAAAAAAACAAGGATACACGACCCTTGAGAAAAGGAACAGCTTTTGGAAAGAAGGGACCAGGTGACAATCACCTCCACTCATCTTCCAACTCTTTGTATCCCACTGTTGACAAGTTTACTCCAATTCATCAACTACGATCAAATCACACACTCCTAAATAACCTTCACACTAACTAATTTGGTGACTGAATTATTTCATTCTAATATCGTCCATAATTTTTAATGGTGTATTTAGAATTCCAAATATAACTTCGTAAGAGATTTTATTTTTTGGCTTTCTTGCAGATCTAACCAACAGCGATCACCTCTCACATTTAGTGACTCCAAACTTAGTCACAAAGAGAAGTGAAGATTATAGAGGCTGTTCAGCCTATTTAGCTCCTCATTACTGAGAATCTACTAACGCACCAGTATCTCACCTCCTTTTGAATGGCTGGAGATAGTGCCTCCATCATCAACATGGAATTTGCAACTTGCACAAGAATTATTCCCAAAAATCATCTACAACATCGACTGTACTTCTTGCACGTTTCTGTTTATCTATTGTGTCTTTAGGCATTGCTTAAACGTAGTGCTGGATTTACCTCAAATTAATACGTTGTATAATCTCAAGGGCACTCTCATTTGAGACTTCCAAAGCAGAAAAGCTTCAATATTGTTGACCTTCCTCTATAACTGAATCATGACATCATCTTAGTTACATTCTGCTGCACAATTTCTGACATCTGGGTGGTTCCTTGTTCCACAACATGTTACCTGATGGTGGCCATTATCCAACTTCAGTATTGGCCTCTGGCTTATTTTCTACCGATGTGACAAGATAACTCTGTATATTTTATTTTGCTGAGTATTGTTCTGTAAAGCATAAACAATGTTCATTTCCCAATCTAGCAAACACCATTCTTCAAGTATTTTTTCTTTCAATGTTTAACAGCTTAACTATCACAAATAGAATTCAATGCACGTGCAGACTCTTCCTCGATAGCTTCGTAGATGGATTTCCTACACTCCAAGTACCTGTGAATTTAACCAACGTATATTGCTTTTCTAAATTACGTTTGAAGAAATCCTAGTATAAATGCTTGTATAATTCTACTCAGTCAGCCACCATTCCCTAAATTAACACCTTTCATATCCTTTTTACAGCAAATGACTTATAACACACCAGGCTTTATTTAAACTTGTGCACAGTAATTTACCCAGGACTGAAAACCAATGCTGATTTGACATCAACTTAACCTGCCATTTCCTCAAAAAAGATCAACAGGGGTCAACATAACAGGTCTTCAAAGTATTTTGGGTGTCCATCACCTAATTATTTTCACATATATAACTCAACATATATTTCAACAATTTCATTTATTTGAGTCGGTAGTCCAACTATGCATAATGATTAACATCTCCCATGCTGTAAAATTGAATTATCCAATAAGTTAATTAAACAAAGTTACAGCAAAGTTGGAATTTTGTGTTGACAGCTCTTGAATTATAAGAATTTGCATAATTTAGTATCAACATTTTTTATTCTTTTCTCACAACTGACTACAAATGAAAATTCCTCATCTCTTCAAAGAAACTGCATTCAAAGGGTACTGTTCTCTCTATAAAATTTAAATCTCGCAAGTAAATACTGCTCCCACAGCAGGGGTTCCTTCAGATATTTTTCTTGGAGGTACAAGTAGGAGACAAGATAACTTTGACTTTTACAATGCAATCCCCTTCACCTCATTTCCAAAACTTGCCGTTTTTTAAAAACTACCTCTCTAAATAGTCGAACTCAAACATGGTTTATAGTTCCCTACAGTCAATGATCTGATACCTTCTGCAACCTACAGTGTTGAGAAAGAACTCTTCATAGTGTCTGAATTTTATATATTGTTTCTCTGAAGCTCAACTGAGGAACTCCTCATCTAGCCCACTTTTCTCTTCCTATTATAATCTTCAAGCTGTTAAACCCTAGGTTTGGTATCACTCAACCTAATTTATGTCAATTTGCTTTTTAACAAAAGCAGTTGTGTACGGTGGGTCTTGATCATTGCATGAAAGTTAAAACAATTCCAAGTCTTTGGTCTTTGCTAATGTTTGACCTGCACATATTATGTGACACAGCATTGTGCAATTTAAGCCTATCCATCTTTTTACGGAGTCCTCGAGTCTTAACATGGTTCATTCCAGTTGTGGCACCCAAGCAACTCATGAAATTTATTATGGAAGAATCATGTTGAATCAGTTTGTATTCAGCATGCTTTTTTTGGTTCAGATAAACTTGGCAGCTAAATCACATTAGTGATTCTAGATCCTTACGATTAAATACTATAAACTTGTGTTACAAAGGCAAAGAAATAGCAGACAGTATATGATGAAGTGGCAGAGAAGAAAAGTAAATGACATAAGTTACACATTCTAGAGAATGGAGTATATAAAGCCAGTGCAATAAATAATAAGAATGGAGACAGAGTAACACTTTCCAACACAAAAGCTGAAAACAGACAGATTCAGCCAGACAATGCAGCCAAGGTCTTACCTTGAACAATGACACAAGAGCTCCACTATTTTGTAACATAGATCTTGTACAATTTACTGTGGTCAGACACGAGGAAGGAGAGAGAAACCTTCAGAGAGAGGGAGCGTTCAGATATGCAAGATGAAACCGAAGTTTAGCCATTTCAGAGATATACGTAAAATATTTGAACTATATATGTGAAAGCAGTGAGAGAACTTGAGACATCTAAGTGGAGAGGGAGCAGTGTTCAGACACACTGCAGAATTTAGAACAGAAACAGGCCATTTGGACCACTGCAACAGTCCAGTCCAAAACAAATCTGACTGGCCTCTATGTTCTTCTGCTTCAAATTGCAGTGGTTTTTCTTGAAAAGGTCTGCCTCACCTTGCCACACACTAACAAGATTAAATTTCATTGCTGCCTGTTTTAAATTTGAAACAACAACCCTTTTCTGCTTGCCATCAAACCTTTCAACCTAAAAATGTTCCATTAAAACCTTTACAAGCATTCTAAACCAACAAAATGGCTAAATACTCTCAAAGTTCAAGTAGTACAGATCTGGGAATAGTGTACTCAAAACTCTCCAAATTCTGAGAGGCCTATATTGCTCAAACAAATTAGGTGTGTCCAGCTCTGCACTTACCTTATTGAGCTCAGGAAACAGTTCCTGTAGTACTAAGTCCAGCAGTACATATGTCAGCTGAAACACAAGTAAAATAAGTAAGTACTCAAACCACATTACTTACTACTTCAGAAAGCTTTTGAAAAAAATTATTTGTGACCTTCATTTGAAACAGTTAAAACATAAAACACAGAACAATACGACGCAGAATAGGCCTTTCGGCCCTCGATGTTGTGCCGACCTGAGAACTATTCTCAGCTCGTCCCCCTACACTATCCCAAAATCATACATGTGCTTATCTAAGGATTGTTTAAATGTCCCTAATGTGGCTGAATTAACTACATTAGCAGGTAGTACATTCCACGCCCTTACCACTCTCTGCGTAAGGAACCTGCCTCTGATATCTGTCTTAAATCTATCACCCCTCAATTTGTAGTTATGCCCCCTGGTACACGCTGACGTCATCATCCTAGGAAAAAGATTTTCACTGTCTACCCTACCTAATCCTCTGATCATCTTGTATGTCTCTATCAAATCCCCTCTTAGCCTTCTTCTTGCCAATGAGAACAGGTTCAAGTTTCTCAGCCTTTCCTCATAAGATCTTTCCTCGACACCAGGCAACATCCTGGTAAATCTCTTCTGCACCTTGTCCAATGCTTCCACATCCTTCCCGAAATATGGGGACCAGAACTGTACACAATATTCCAAGTGTGGCCGCACTAGCAGCAAAATGAAATCATCTCTAGCAATTGTTTTAGGCTCTTTAGTCTCATCTTCAGGGTACTCTTCCAAAAAAAAGTGAAGCTGAACTTGCAGCGTTATCTTGAATGCTTGTTTAAGAAATCTTCATACACAACTGTTTATGATCGATCAGTCACTGAGGCCTTCAAATCTGTGGTTCACACAGATTATACTACTCATAATGAAGACAAATTTCTTCACCTAAAACCAGTTTAGTGAAATTCTTTTCACCATGGAAGAAAATGCCAATTTTCCTTCTCCAAAATTATACACTTGAAATCTGCCTGTTTCCATGATTTTAGATTAGATTAGATTACTTACTTAGTGTGGAAACAGGCCCTTTGGCCCAAGTCCACATTGACCCGCTAAATAGAATTAGATTTTCTATTTTCCCTAAAATAAAAGCTTTTCAAACATGACATTGACCTCATAATATGCTGTTAATGTATAACACTCCCTCTCTCTACCATTCCCAGCCTCAGACCATTGTGACTTTATATTGTAAGGGTTCTTATTCACCATCCAGCCTTAGACAAACATCAACTTTCACCAGTTAAATCCTGACCTTTCTAGAGTCAAAGTTATCCAGTCACAATTGTCAAACCCTTGTCACTAATTTTAAAACTTTCCTTTGCCACCAACTTAGGCTGAAAGAGACCAATTCAACAATGGAAACCTATTGAAACTTTGGCAGAATTTCCAACCCCGTCTCCTGTCAATGACAAAAGTAAATCCACACCATACTTTTCTGCTTTACTTTAACAGCTTTGTTTTTGTCATCTCCACACACCATGCTGCATAGCCTCAACTACCTGTATTTTATTCTGTATAGTCCCAGGAACCTATCAGCTACTGTCACTCACTAACACTGGCTTATAATCCATATATAGCTTCATTTTTATCCTCTTACTTTGACCCCTTAATGGCAATGGCTCTCCTCATGTCTAACCCCAAATCTTCCAGGAATACTCCACCTCCCTATCTCTAACCTTCGTTCAATGTCATTTCCTTATTTCCCATAATTTATTGTTTCTCGACTAAAGTGGTCACTGAGAGACCAAGATCTCAGCTGGGGTAAATTAGGGGAGGTGGTTGTTCAGTGGTAAAAGCTTATAACACAAAACTCCAGGCAAATGTCCAGTGAAGAGGAGTTTGAATCCCACCATGACAGATGCTGCAGTTTGAATTCAAGTTAGCCTAATCGTGACCATGTAACCATCAAATTGTGAAAACTAAGGGGAGGAAATGGCCTAGTGGTACTATCACTATCACTGGACTGTTAATCCAGGCACCTAGGTAATGTTCCCAGGACCCTGGGTTCAAATCTTGCCCTGGCCATTGGAGGAATTTGGATATTTGTGGGCGGCACGGTGGCACAGTGGTTAGCACTGCTACCTCACAGCGCCAGAGACCCGGGTTCAATTCCCGACTCAGGCAAGTGACTGTGGAGTTTGCACATTCTTCCCGTGTCTGCGTGGGTTTCCTCCGGGTGCTCTGGTTTCCTCCCACAGTCCAAAGATGTGCAGGTCAGGTGAATTGGCCATGCGAAATTGCCCGTAGTGTTAGGTAAAGGGGTAAATGAAGGGGAATGGGTGGGTTGCGCTTCGGCGGGTTGGTGTGGACTTGTTGGGCTGAAGGGCCTGTTTCCACACTAAGTAATCTAATCTAATCTTCTATTAATCACTTTATTGAGGGAAAGAAATTTGCTATTTTTGCCTGGTCATAAGAAAACGTAGATGACTCTCAACAGTCAATTAAGGATAGGCAAGAATGCTGGTCAAGTCAGTGGTGCCCACAGCCCATGAACAAATAAAATAAAGTTTGAAAAGAGACAGCTGCAGAGATAGCAGATTAATTGATATGATTTTACAAACTGTTCTGGGTTCTGGAACTGCTCCAATTGAATGGAAGTTAGAAAATTCAAGATGAGAAAGAAAGGAGAAAGAACAGCATGAGATAGAAAAGGAATTCAAAAATAAGTGAAAAAATAACAATTGAATCTGAATTTCAGACAAGAAAAAGATGAGAAGGAAAGAGCATTTCATCAGGCAGATAGGGAATACTAACTTAAAATAATGCAGTTAAAAAGAGACAAATGTCGACCAAGGCTCCAATGGGCCAAATTCCAGTCATAATCTAAAGTCTAGAAGGAAACGTTTGTACAGGCCCTACCAAATTTTGAGGAAAAGGATAAGGTGATATTCTTTATGTCATTTGAAAAAAAATAGCAGAACAAATTAATAGGCTAGAAGAAAACTGGACGTTGCCCATTCAGAGCAAGAGGATAGGTACAGCACTTAAATTTATGGCTCCCTGTCTGAGGAAGTTTCAAAGGATTATAGCACTATTATGTTAAAAGAAAAGGCTGTCTTGCATGCATACGAAGTAGGAATTGAAGAGCTGATTGCAATTTAAATGGACAAAGGCTGTAGAAAGCTCCAACACAGAGGGATTTGAAGGTCCTATGCATAGATCATACAAATAAAGAACACCTAAGTTCAGTAGGAATTAGAGAGCGCAAATGGAAAACTGGCTTTTATTTCAATGGGAGTGGAATATAAAATTAACAAGTATATCTAAAACTAGACCACATCTATAACACTGAACAAGGGGAGGTGATAGCTGAGTATTATTATTGCTAGAGTATCAATCCAGAAATGCAAGTAATGTGCTGGGGACTTGGTTTTAAATCCTGGCATGGCAGATGGTGGCATCTGAATTCAGTAACAATCTAGAATTAAGGGTCTAACATTTAAACCATTGTCAATCATCAGAAAAAAAATTCTGATTGACAATGGGGAACTTTTGAGGAACTGTTGTCCTTAGCTGGTCTGGCCTATACATGATTCCAGACTGAATACATTATGGTTGATTTTAAACATACATTGCTTATAGCTTTCCCTTATTGTACCTCTTAAAATGCATCACCACACATTTATCAGGATTAAGTTCCTTTTGCCATTGCTCTGCCCAATGTACTAGATGACCAATATTGGATTGCAGCCGCAGACTGCATTATCAACACTCCATTCCCGGACTCTTCATTATCAACACCACCAGCTTTTCTGTCATGTGCAAACGTATTAAATATACCTTCTATATTCACATCCAAGTTGTTAATGTACAGAGCAAGGATCCTAGCAGTGACCTTTGTGGTACACCAATGGTCACAGGTTTCCAAACACAAAAGCAACCCTCCAACTTTTGCCCCCTATTCGCCAGCCAATTTTGGATCCAGTTCTCTAACTTGTTTGGATCCCATGGGCTCTTAGCGTTTAGACCAGACTTCCACATGGCACCTCATCAAAGGCCACATAAACCAAATCAACTACACTGCCTTCATCAATATATTTAGTCATCTTTTTCAAAAACTCAATTAGAATCAGGCAGGATCTCCCTCCAATAAATCCATGCTGACTATTTCTGGTCAACTTCTGCCTTTCCGAGTACTGTTTAATCCTCTCCTTCAGAATTTTTTCCAATAGTTTCACCACTACTGATGACAGTATAACTGATCTGTAATTACCTGGCCTATCACTGCTACCCTTCTTCAGTCATCTGGCACTTCACCTGTGGCCCATCAATCTCCTTCCTTGCCTCCCATAGTAGCCTGAGATACATCTATTCAGGCCCTGGGGTCTATGCCTGTTAAAACATCTAATATCGCTTTCTTATTAATTTCAACATGATCTAGAACCTCACCATTCTAACTGAAAACTCCAGCAACAATTTATTTTTCTTTTTGTGTGCAAGGTGAGAAATATTCATAAAACACTTCACCAGTGACCTCTTGTTCCATGCACAATTTGCACCTTTGGTTTCTATTGGCCCCAATCTCTCTCTGATAATCCTCTTGCTCTTCATATAAAATGCCTTGGGATTTTTCTTTGTCTTATCAGCCAAAGATATTTTGTGGCCCCTCTATGGCCTCCCCAGCTTTTAAGGCTCTGTACCTAACATATGCTTCCTTCTTTTTTATCTCTTTAAACTTTATCTTTTCAAACTCTTGATATCACTACACATCCAGGGTTCTTCTCCAACATTCTGAATAAGTGATGAATGAGGGACAATGAGGGTAATTTTTTTTAATGCTGTATTACAAGTGTCATGTTCACCTGATAATGAAAGACATATAAAGTCACTTTTCAATTTCTTTAAAGATGAAGGTATGGAAAAGAGCACATATTTCCTTTTCTGGAACCATATACTGAAATGGAAGTTGGACTGCAGTTACTAAATAAAAACAACACGGGTTGCATATTGTCAAGCTGTGCAATACAATGTTACTTTTAAAATGAATAAAAGGGAGAATTTAAGACCAAGTAGAAGAGATTGTACCTCACAACAGCCTACTAATTGGTTGAACATTTAAAAACCATAACTGCCAAAAGCAGCAGAGAAGAAGAAATATTCAGAGCCTGCAGACAGAAAGAATTCATCCCTCATTTCCTCTGTGCGCAGAGAAGACAGACAAAACAAAAATTCTTCAAAGAACTCATACAAGACCCAAGTTCACCTAATCAGCTCTTGAACTGAAGAACAATCATCACCCTGAAGAAAATAGCATGTCATCAATACTAAAGTCAAAATAACTAAGCAGTTTCCACCTTATAACTTGGACTTAATGTTTGCAATTTTGTTTACCCCATATGCATTATTTTACCACCCACAGTATGTATATTGAACCATTTCTCCTTTGCCTTAATCATGATTGAATGTCTGTGTGTTTCGGGTCTTGAATGGGTATAGATTAAGTTCTACAAATTAGAAATCCTCTCTATTCACTTCACTTGTTAAAAGTTGAGTGTGTTACATTAAGTTTTTTTGTTTTTGACAAAACCTGGTATGAATTCCTTTTGATCTGAGTAGCAGTCAGTCAGGAAAATTAGTTGTTTTGGTGGGCTCATTGGGATTTTACATATTGATACATTTTGTGATGGCTTGTGAATACTGAGGCATGATTATAGGCTCATGCTTTCCAGTTAAGCTATACAAGCACCATATTAAAGGGTATATTATTCCATTCAGCACTTCTCAATCATTGGCCACGCAGAACAGAAGGAGGAAACCTTACATGACAAGTCGTGCTGACGCCACCTTTCTCACCATTAAAAGAACTCTTCAGATCACCCAATCTGATTAAGAGTTGTGTAACAAGAGCGAGCAAGTATTTTACCTTCTCAGAGGCCATGACACAGAGGACTCAGTGGCAAGAAGATAAAGATCTTTCCACTTTTCACATGGGATGGAAGTCATGGGGAGAGGGGCATCATGGGAGTTAAGGGCAAGGGGTAGCTTTCAGAGACCAGTCTTTTGTCCCTGACTATGTCTCCAAATGCTCCCATATTCAGGCAATTAGAGGACCCTTCCTTTCTCCCAATAAATTTTGGCAGGTTGGCTGCCAAATATCTTTGTTGGCTGCTGGGAAGCAGGTAATTGGGGAGTTCAATCGAAGCCCTTAAGTGGCAATTAATTCACTACTTAAGGGTTTTGATTGATGATAAATTGAGATAGCATCCATGGATATTCTCACTCAGCATAATTTTGCTGAGTTGGTGAGGATGGGGAAAACACCTTAACTCACCCAATTATTTCCCTTTCTTGTCATCTCTGGTGAGGGGAAAATTCTGTTCCAGATTTCGAAATGACAAAAAATGCACTAATAATCTCGCATAATTCTGTTCTTAAAAATGCATAAACTAAAAATTTTCCACACATTCAGCACTACTGCAATCCTTATATTGTTTGGCAATCTACGTATGAAGCAACTTGTGACATTACCCTAAACCTGTGCACATACCTGTTTGTTGAGCACTGGCTGTTGAAGCCCTTCAAATAGCAATCTGACTCCCTCGTACTTTGCTTCCTCTCCAACGCATTTCACAAAAAAATCTGTGCAGTAAGGAAAGAGGCATCATTACTGGAAGCATTTTTCAAAATAAAACTTGCAATCTTCAGATATATTTGATACATTTAATACCACAAAATTACACAGTCCTCATGGGACTATAATGAAATCTCAGGTTCAATAGAAGTATATGTTGTCAGCACTTGATTTGTTATACTACTGAGGTTAGGTTGTTTAAATAATCTTGTTTTCTAATTTGAGATATTTGAATTGGATTCATGCTCAGCATTCTTAATGAACTGTATTGAGAAGGCTGGCTGTGCTGCTCAAGCCAGCTATGCCAATGGGAGGCATAATGCAGCAGATAGGCACTTTGAGGAAGGCTCATATTAGCCACTGATGAGTTTCCAGTGACTTCAATTTGTCTGATTTACAACATCTGCAGTTCTTTTGGGTTTTATTTTATACCAAGGTCCTGTTAGCTTACCTTGAATGGAATATAAAAACAGAAAATTACTACAGTGAAGATAAACCAACAGTGAACCCATGCCTCCTGGATTTACTTCAAGAAAAGTACTGAGATGAGCATGGCTGAAGGGAAGGTCAGGAACAGCATAAAAGCAAAAGAAAAAGCATACAATGTGCTGAAGATTAGTGGGAAGCCTTTTAAAACCAGAAGGTAACTAAAAATGCAATAAGCGGGGAGAAGATGAGAGTAAGGAATATAAAAAAAATTCAAGCTACTTTTAAAGAAATCAAAAAGATGAGAGAGAGGCAGGAGTGGACATTGCTACTACTTCAGCTTCATTTTCCAGCAGCCCAATGTGGAAAAATGAAATGGTGGAGGAACTGAATAGGCATTTTGCATCAGTTTTCACAGTGGAAGATACCAGCAACATACCAGCACTTCAAAAGAGTCAGGGGCAGAGACAACCATAGAGGCCACCACTCAGGAGAAGATGCTGCTGAAGCTGAAAAGTCTGAAGGCAGATAAATAATCGGACAGGATGGACTACACCCAGAATTCTGAAGGATATAGCTGAGGGAATTGTAAAGACGTTGATGGTGATCTTTCAGAAATCACTGGAGTCAGGAGTGGTCCCATAGCACTGAAAAGTGGCTAATATAAGAAGGCACTGTTAAGAAGGCAGGCAGGTAGAAGATAGGAAGCTATTGGCCCGTTAGCCTGACCTCAGTTGTTGCTAAAATTTTAGTGTTAATTATTAAAGTAAAATTGTGAAGTACTCAGAAGTGCACAGTAAAATAGGGCAGAGTCAGCATGGCTACGTCAAGGGGACATCATGCCCGACAAATCTGTTAGAATTCTTTGTGGTTATGACAAGCAATTTAAACAAAGGAGAGTCAGTGGATCTGATTTATTTGGATTTCTAGAAGACCTTTGACAAGGTGCTGCAGGGGGATGCTAAATAAGAGATTATGGTGCTAGGGGCAATATAGTGGCACAGATAGAGGATTGTCTGACTAGCAGAAGGCAGAAAATAGAAAATAGAGATAGAGAGGTCTTTTACAGGATGGCAACTGGTGATAGTGGAGTTCTGCAGGGATCAGCATTGGGGCCACAACTACTCATGTTATAAGTTAACAGTCTGGATGAAGGAACAGCAGACATTATTGTTAAAGTTTGCAGATGACACAAAGACAGGTGAAGCAACAGATAATGGAGAGGAGAGTGGGCAGAGAAGTGGCAGATCGAATACAATGTGGGAAAGTGTGAGGTTACATATTTTGGTAAAAAGCGGAGAGGCATAGAGTATTTTCTAAATAGGGAAAATCTTCAGAAATCTGAAACACAAAGGGACTTAAGAATCCCTTCATGAACCTCTTAAGGTTAAAATGCAAATTTGGTTGGTAGTTAGGAAGGCAATTGAAATTAATACCAAAATTGCACGAGGAGTAGAAGACAAGAGCAAAGATGTACCACTGATGTTTATCAGGCTCTGGTTAGACTGCATTTGGAATATTATGAACAGGAATGTTGTGCTGTCATTGGAGGGCATCCAGAGAATGTTTACAAGATGATCCTGGAGATGAAGGGCATGTCGTATGATGAATGGTTGAGGATTCTGGATCTGTACTCCTAGTTTAGAAAGATGTAGGGAGGAATTCTTTGAAACATACAAGATATGCAGAGGCCTGGATAAAGTGGACATGGAGAATATATTTCCATCAGTAGGAGAGGCTAGGGCCTAGGGAGACAGCCTCAGAGTGAAGGGAAAACCCTTTAGAACTTAGATGATGAGTCATACAGTCATAGAACTGTACAGCATGGAAACAGGACCTATGGTCCAACTAAACCTGCCACCCAGATGTTCTAAATTAATCTAGTCGCATACATCAGCATTTGGCCCATATCCCTCTAAACCCTTCTTATTCATATATACATCCAGATGCTTTTTAAATGTTGTAATTACGCCAGCCCCCACCACTTCCTCAGAGAGCTCATCTCATCCCATACATGCACCATTTTTGTGTGAAAAAAGTTCCCTCTTAGGTTCCTTTTAAATCTTTCCCCTCTCACCTTAAATCTGTGCTCTCTAGTTTCTAACTCCCAAAATCCTGGGGAAAGACTTGTGCTACTTACCCTATCCATGCCCCTCATGATTTTATAAACCTTCTTAAAGTCACACCTCCACCGCTCCAGGGGAAATAGCCTCCACCTATTCAGCCTCTCCCTATAGCTCAAACTCTCCAATCCTGGCAACATCTTTGTAACTCTTTCCTGAGCCCTTTCAAGTTTCACAACATCTTTCATGTAGCAGGGAGACCACAATGGAGAACAGTATTTCAAAAGTGACCTAACCAATATCTTGCACGGATGCAACATGACCTCTAAACTCAATGCACTGATTTATTTAGCCACTGTTGGTGAATCTGTGGAGCACAATGCTGCAGGAGGCCAAGTCATTGAGTTTATTTAAGGCAGAAGTTCTTAATTAGTAAAGAGATCAAGAGTTGCAGGGAGAAGGCAGGAGAATAGGCTTGTGAAACATGCCAGCCATGAGGTCCAAGCAGACTACATCAAATGCATTGCCTCAACTACACGTGTGATCATCTCCATTCAATCAAGTTGGTCAGACAAAATAATGCTCACTGCTCTTGCTTAATTCTGTCCTTCAGAACTGTTTCTAATAGGTTCCCCACCACCAAGGTTAGACTGGTTGACCTGTAGCTTCGTAGTTTATACCTTGCTCCCTTTTTGAATAAGGCTGACATGCAGTCCTCCGGCACTTGCCCTGTAGTCAAAGAGGAATTGAAAATATTTGCAAATGTCCCTGTCATTCCTCCTTTGACTCCTCAACAACCTAGGATCATCCAGCCCTGGAGATTTATCTATTTTTAAGCCTGCCAGACCACTCAGAATCTGCTCTGTCTATATTATTTTAAAAAATGTTCATCATAGACCTTCTCCCTTGTTGCTCTCACTAATGAACACCGGCACAAAATAATCATTTAAAACACAAATGTGTAATCTCCAGGTCTGAATGGAGATGCTAGTTCAGGGATAAATATTGCCCTGGTGATAATGAAGAATCCCGCCCTCCTCTTTGAAATAGGACCATGAAGTTCCTTTGTGTCCAACTGAAAGGGTAGATGGGCCTTTGAAATGAAACGTTATCATCTCTGATTGCATAGTACCTTTGCTGCATTGGATCATGAGTGGAGATTTTCTGCTCACATCTCTGAGAAATTTAAGCAAAGTATTTAACTGGGTGATATGCTAGCAGTTTAGATTAGATTCCCTTCGGTATGGAAAGATGCCCTTTGGTCCATCAAGTCCACACCGACTCTCCAAAGAGTAATCCACTCAGACCCATTTCCCTACCCTACATTTACCCGTGACTAATGCACCTAACACTATGGGCAACTTAGCATGGCCAATTGACCTGACCAGCACACCTTTGGGTTGTGGGAGGAAACAGAGGCACCCAGATGAAATCCACGCAAATACGGGGGAGAACGTGCAAACTCCACACAGACAGTCGCCCAATGCTGGAATTGAGCCCAGCTCCCTGTCGCTGTGAGAGGCAGCAATGCTAACCACTGAGCCAATGAACCGCCCTAAGATTTAAAGTTCAAAATACTAGTTCGTGAAATTGTTTGTAAACTCAGAATTAATTGAATGCTTGCAACTTATGCAACACCAGGTTACAGTCCAACAGGTTTAATTGGAAGCACTAACTTTTGGAGTGCTGCTCCTTCATCAGGTGGTTGTGGAGGACACAGTTGTCAGATAGAGGGTAAATTCTGTGTCATACAATTGTGTCCTCCACAACCACCTGATGAAGGAGCAGCACTCCAAAAGCTAGTGCTTCCAATTAAACCTGTTGGACTATAACCTGGTGTTGTGTGATTTTTAACTTTGTACACCCCAGTCCAATACCGACTTCTCCAAATTATGCAACTTCTGCAAGTGCATTTCTTTCCAGAGATATTGTTTTAGTTTTTTAGATGTAAAGTGCTTTCTTTAGAGACACAATAGTTTGAAGAAAAAGAAATCATTCCAAAACGTGATACATAGGCAGAAACTAATACACAAAAATAATCTTGTGCTTATATGGTTCCAATGTACAAAAACTTTGTTATCAAATAGTCAAAATAAAAATACTTATAAGCAGTAAGAAACAAGATTGGCTTAAACATCAGTTTCCACCCCCCCCCCCCAACCATTACAATGGATTAGTCAAATAAAATGTCTTTCAAATAGACGACTAAAAATTAAAAGAATGTGGGGAAAAAGATGAACATAAGGGAAGGCCAGTCATTTGAGCCCACTCTATTTAATATGATCATGTGATAAAACACTTCAATGCCTTTTAACCACACTACCCTTACAACCGTTTGCGCCATTGATAATCAAAATTTATCAAACACTGAGCTTCTCAGTCCTCTGGGATGCATAATTCCAAAGATTTACCATCCCCAGAATAAAAATAAATTCTACGCATCCCAGCCCTAAATGGCATCCTCCTTATTTTTAAATTGTGCCATCCCACGATTAAGTCTGGTGAACCTTTGTTGCATTCCTTTCATGGTAATAATACCTTTTCCTGAGATAAGGAAACCAAAACTGGACACAGTACTCCAGGTGTGGCCTCAACAAATTCCTGCACAATTAAAGCAAAACTTTACTACTCCATAATCAAATCCTCTTGCAAAAGGGCTGACATTCCAATAGTTTGCTGCACTATGTGTTAATCTTTTTTAGATTACTTACAGTGTGGAAACAGGCCCTTCGGCCCAACAAGTCCACACCGACCCGCCGAAGCGCAACTCACCCACACCCATACATTTACCCCTTACCTAACACTACGGACAATTTAGCATGGCCAATTCACCTGAACATCTTTGGACTGTGGGAGGAAACCGGAGCACCCGGAGGAAACCCACGCAGACACGGGGAGAACGTGCAAACTCCACACAGTCAGTCGCCCGAGTCGGGAATTGAACCCAGGTCTCAGGCGCTGTGAGACAGCAGTGCTAACCACTGTGCCACCGTGCCGCCCTTCAGTGACTTATTGACAAAGACACCAAAGTCCTGTTGCACATTTACACTTTTTAAACTTCTCACTATTTAAGAAATGCTCTTATCACTGTTCTTTCTACCAAAGTGAGTAAGATCACATTTTTTCACATTAGATTCTATTTGTTATGTTTTCTTCCCAATGACTATACCTGTTCTATTCGTCTTAAAATCATTCTACAATTTTCTCACAACACATTCTTGCTTCGCTTTGCAAATTTGGAAGTATTACATTTGGTTCCCATGTCCAACACATTCTAAAGAGCTGAGAGTCAAGCACTGATCCTTATACACCCCACTTGTCACAGCATGGCAAAAATGAGAATGGCACATTCATTCCAACCGTGTTTTCTGCCTGTTAGCCAATCATAAATCCATGTCAGTACACGATCTCCTACACCATCCTGACCAGATATATCCAAGAACCCTGCAACAGGCTAGAGAAGAAATTGTAGGGGCCCTGGCTGATATTTTTGCATCACTCGTTAGCCACAGGTGAGGTCTTGGAAGACTGGAGGGTAGTGAATGTTGTGCTCTTATTCAAGAAGGGCTACAAAGAGAAACCTGGGAACTAAAGACCAGTAAGATTAATATCTGTGGTAGGTAAGTTAATTGAGAAGATTCTGAGATAAGATATACATGCGTTTCAAAAGACAGGGTTTGATTAGGAGTAGTCACCATTGCTTTGTGGGTTGGAGATCATGCCTCTCAAATTTGTTAAGATTTGATGAAGTAACAAGGAAGGTTGATGACGTCAGGGTGGTAGACATCGGTTATATGGATTTCAGTAAGGCTTTTGATAAGATTCCACATGGTAGGCTGCTCTGGAAGTTTAGATTGCATGGAATCCAGGGGGACCTGGCATATTGGATATACAGTTGGCTCGATGGTAGGACACAGAGGGTAATAGTGGAAGGATGGTTGTTGGACTAAGGCTTGTGACTAGTGAAGTGCCTCAGGGGTCTGTGCTGGGCCCATTGCTGTTTGTTATTGATATCAACGATTTGGATGAGAATGTACAAGGTATGATTAGTAAGGTTGCATTTGAGACTAAAATAGGCAGTATTATGGACAGTGAGGAAGGTTGTCAGAAATTGCAGCAGGACCTTGATCAGCTGTGGAAGTGGGCCAAGAAATGGCAAATGAAGTTTAATATACATATGAGTGATGTCTTGCATTTTGGAAAGTCAAGTCAAGGTAGGAGTTTCATGGCAAATGGTAGGGCCTTAAGGAGCGTAGTGGGACAGAGGGACCTTGGAGTTCAGGTGCACATTTTGCTGAAAATGAAGTCACAGGTGGACAGAGCTGTGAAGGCGGCTTTTGGCACACTGGCCTTCAAATGTCAGGGCATTGAGTATAGAAGTTGGGAAATTATATTGTAGTTGTACAGCACCTTGGTGAGGCCCCACTCAGAGTATTGTGTTCAGTTTTGGTCACCTTGTTTAGGAAGGAGATTATTGAACTGGAAAGAAGAATCTTAGAAGAATATTGCCAGGACACAAGAGTTTGAGTTATAGGGAGAGGTTGGACAAACTAGGACTTTTTCTTTACAGCATAGGAGGCTGACGGGGTTTAGGTAATGGAAAGACTGCATAAAACCTTAAATAACTGAATAAGCAAGCCGACCTAAAACTACAAACCATGCTTTAAAATATAATGTCACCCACTTAAAGACAAGAAATAAGGAGATGGGGGTTGGGGGGCTGTTATCATTGAAAATAAACTGAACTGGATTAGCCATTTAAACATGGCAAATATAAAAGCAGGTCACAGACAGGAAACTCAATACTAAACACTCAGCCACTGACCACCACTAGTCTCAAGTCTTGTCCACTTAAGAGGCACAAGTCAGCAGAATGATGGAACACTCTCCATCTGACCAAATGGGACACTCAAGAAACTTGACACAGTCTAGGGCAAATTAGTGTGCTAGACTGCCAACCCAGCCACCATTTTCAACATTCAGCAGGGAAAGCAAAAACATTTTCTGATTCAGTATGTGGATGTACCATGTGGATGTACAAAATTTGACCCTCTCTTGGGAAGTAAGGCAGAGCAGATGACTGAGGTGTCAATGGGAGAGCATTTTTGAGTGACTATAATTTTATTAGTTTTAAAAATAGTGTTGGAAAAGGATAGACCAGGTCTAAAAGTTAAAAGCTCTAAATTTTGGAAAAAAGCCAATTTTGACAGTATTAGGGAAGAACATTCAAAAGTTGACTGGGAGCAGATGTTTGTTGGCAAAGAGACGACAGAGACGGCTTGAAAATGGGTAGCCTTCGAAAATAAGATACCAAGAGTTTCGAGACAGTATGTACATGTTAGGGCAAAGGGCAAGGCTGTTACGTGCAGGGAATGCTGGTGATTAGAAAAATTGAGGTTTTGGTCAAGAAGGGGGAGGAAGCACATGTCAGGTATAGGCAGCAAGGATCTAGTGAATCCCTAGAAGAGTATAAAGGTAGTAGGAGCATACTTCACAGGGAAATCAGGAGTGCAAAAAGGGAACATATGATAGCTTTGGCAAATAAGGTTAAGGAGAATCCAAAGGGATTCTACAAAAGCTCTAAGGACAAAAGAGTACCAAAGGAGGGAACAAGTCCCCTTAAAGATCAGCAAGGGTGCCTATGGAAGATACAGAACATGGGGAAATAAATAGTGACACCTTGAAAAACATCCAATTACAAAGGTAGTGGTGGTGGCATTTTAAGCAAATTAAGTTTAATATAGATATGAGTGATGTCTTAAAATGTGATACCTTAAAATGCATAGAGATGGATAAATCCCTGGGACTGATCAGGTGTACCCTCGACCTCTGTGGAAGGTTAGGAAAGTAATTGTTGCGTCCCTTGCTGAGATACCTGTATCATCAATAGCCCAGGCGAGGTGCCGGAAGACTAGAGTTGACTAACATGGTGCCACTATTTAAGTAAGGAAAAGCGAGAGAATTGTAGACCAGTGAGCCTGACATCAGTGGTGGGCAAGTTGTTGGAGGGAATCCTGAAGAATGGGATTTACAAGCATTTGGAAACATTGCTTTGGGTGTGGGAAATCATGTCTCATTAACTTGACTTGAGTTTTTTGAAGAGGTAATGAAGACAATTGAAGACGGCAGAGTGGTGTATGTGATCTATACGGACTTCAGTGCAACATTCGACCAGGTTCCGCATAGTAGTTGGTGAGTGATATTAGATTGCATGGAATACAAGGAAAACTAACCATTTGAATACAGAACTGGCTTTAAGGTAGAAGAGAGAGGGTGAAGGGTTGCTTTTCAGACTGGAGACCTGTGATCAGTGGTGTGCCACAAGGATCGGTGCTGGATCCACAGCTTTTGGTCATTTACATAAATGATTTGGACACGGACGTATGAGGTATAGTTAGTAATTTTGCAGATGACACCAAAATTGGAGTAGCGGACAGCAAAGGAGGTTACCTCAGAGTACAATGGGATCTTGATCAGATGGGTCAATGGGCCGAGGAATGGCAGATAGAGTTTAATTTAGATAAATATGACGTGCTGCAATTTGGAAAGGCAAATCAGGGTAAGACTTATACACTTAATGGAGAGTGTCGCTGAACTAAGAATTTGGAGTGCAGGTTCATAGTTTCTTGAAAGTGGAGTCACAAGTACACAGGATAGTAATGGTGTTGTTTGGTATGTTTACCTTTTTTTGGTCAGTGTACTGAGCATAGGAGTTGGGAGGTAATGTTGCAGATGTACAGGATATTGGTGAAGCCACTCTTGGAATACTGCATGTAATTCTGGTCTCCCTGCTATAGGAAGAATGTTGTTGAAAATGAAAGGGCTCACAAAATATTTAAAAGCATGTTGCCAGGATTGGAGGGTTTGAGCTTTAGAAAGAGACTGAATAGGCTGGGCTGTTTTTCCTGGAGTATCAGAGGCCAAAGGGTGACCTTACAGGGATTTATAAAATCACTAGGGACATGGATAGGGAGAAGAGAGAACGCCTTTGCCCCAGGTGGGGATGTCCAAAACTGGAGGGCATAGGTTTAAGGAGAGAGGGCACAGGTTTAAACAGGAGCTTAAGGGGCAATGTTTTCATGTAGATGGTGGCATGTGTATGGAATGAGCTGCCACAGGAACATTTAAAAGGCATCTGGATGAGTGTATGTATAGGAAGGGTATACAGGGATATGGGCCAAATGCTGGCAAATGGGACTAGATTAATAGAAGATAGAACTTACAGCATAGTACAGGCCCATTGGCCCTCGATAGTGCACTGACCTGTGAAACCAATCTGAAGCCTATCTAACCTATTCAATTCCATTTTCATTCAAATATTTTTTTTTAAATAGATATTTTTATTGAAAATTTTACATTTTTACAAGTTTACAAAATAAAAAAAACCAAGTATAAACATTGATATACAATTAAATCTTAATTGAATAATAACCAAATTTAACAAAAGAAAAATACCGAGAAAAAAAACTCAACTAACTACTAATCTAACCTACAACTAACCAGAGTGTATAATTAAATCTCTTACATTATTCAAATAAGAGAAAAAAACGACAGATAACACACAAATTGAGTAGTGAGATACATGCTCGGAATGTATTAACATCAAATGTAACAAAACCCGTATTCGTGTGGGATTCCTCTCTCAAGGGGCCCCGGACCAGCCAGGTTCGCCATCTCAATTAAATAAAAGCCCTTGTTAGGATGGCCGAAATATCTGTATTTATATAATTCAAGAAGGGCTGCCATGTTTTATGGGATAATTTGGTCTTTTGGTCCACCATATTTGTAAGGAAGTCAAGGGGAATACATTCCATAATTAATCTGTGCCAATTTGAAAGTCGAGGGGGCCCCTCAGCCAACCAGTTTACCAAAATATTTTTCCTTGCACAGAAAGAGAGAATAGAAAATAATCTCTTCCCATGCATATCCAGGAAGGGTAAGTTCGAGAAGCGCAAAAGGAGACATACAGGGTCCACTCTAATTTCCATTCCTAAGATTTCTGCCAGAGCACTTGTTACTTTAGTCCAATATCTACAGATCTTATGATAGGTCCATAAGGCAATGTACAAGAGTGCCCACCTCTATTTTACATTTGGGACACATTGGAGATGCTCCTGCCTTAAGTTTTGCCAATGAATCCGGTGCTATATGGGCCCTATGAAGTAAGTTCAGCTGAATAACCTGAGTTCTGTAGCAGATGGTGATTCTTCTGGCGTTTTCCCAAATGTCACTCCACGTTTCTATTCCCAGATTTCTAGTCCCAAATCCTGATCCCATGTTTTAAGCAGATTGTCCATATCTCCTGATACTTCATCATGTAGTAAACGATAAGTAGTACTGACGGAAGATACCCCCATTGGCCATAGCACTCTACATTCTCTATCGGATTTATAAAGACTATCTAATAACGTAATCTCCTCCTGTATGTAATCTCGAATTTGGAAGTATCGAAAGAGGTCTCCATTAGGGTAATCCGAATTTCTGACACAGCTGTTCAAAAGACATCAGGACCCCTTCTTTAAACAGATCCCCTAAAGAAGAGATACTCCTGGATCTCCAGAGTTTCAAAGTGGCATCTGTAAACCCTGGTTGAAATCCCCATGCTCCCACTATCGGAACATAGGGGGATGTTTTATGTGAGTTGCCCTCATTTTGCCGCATTATATTCCAAGCTCTAATTGTGTTTACTACTATAGGGTTTTTATAGCGATCCATAATGATTTTCCTCTTGTCCGAATATCAAAGGTTAATAAGTGGGCATTTTACTTGAGAATCCTCGATGTCCAGCCAGATTGATTGCAGGTCAGTCAAGACCCAATCAGCTATGTAACTTAATAGGGAACTTAACTGGTATTTCCTGAAATCTGGGAAATCCAATCCTCCCCTTGCCTGTGGCAGCTGTAGTTTCATCAGCTTAATAAGGGGTTGTCTATGATTCCAGATAAAGGAACCCAACCAGCCATATAATTTACGTAGTGCCAGCCTCGGCAGCATCACCAGAAGCATTCTCATAGGGTATAGGAGACGGGGCAGGACATTCATTTTAATTAGTGCTATTCTACCTAGCCAGGAAATTGGAAGGTCTCCCCATCGCTGGAGGTCCTGCCTTATCCTTTCCAGTAAATGCACAAAGTTAGCCTTGTATAACTGACCAAATACTGGGGTAATAAAAATACCTAAATATAAAAAACCCTCCAAGGACCAGTGAAAGGGAAAGTGGGATCCGTCCAATAAGTGGGATATACTAGAAAGGTCACCCATTGGCATAGCCTCCGATTGAGAGAAATTAATTTTGTAGCCTGAAAATACACTAAATGTATTAATAATTTGGATTAAGCGAGACACGGACATCAAAGGATTACTGAGAAATAGAAGAACATCATCTGCATAAAGGGTAATTTTATGTTTACCTATACCAATCCTCGGGGCTATCATGTTAGGGTCAGCCCTCTCCAAAGCTTCCACATCTTCCCTATAGTGAGGCGACCAGAACTGCACACAATACTCCAAATGTGGCCTAACCAAAGTCCTGTACAGCTGCAACATCACTTCACGACTCTTGAATTCAATCCCTCTGCTAATGAACGCTAATACACCATAGGCCTTCTTACAAGCTCTATCCACCTGAGTGGCAACTTTCAAAGATCTATGTACATAGACCCCAAGATCCCTCTGTTCCTCCACCTGACTAAGAACCCTACCATTAACCCTGTATTCCGCATTCTTATTTGTTCTTCCAAAATGGACAACCTCACACTTGGCAGGGTTGAACTCCATCTGCCACTCCTCAGCCCAGCTCTGCATCATATCTAAGTCCTTTTGCAGCCAACAACAGCCCTCTTCACTGTCCACAACTCCACCAATCTTCGTATCATCTACAAATTTACTGACCCACCCTTCGACTCCCTCATCCAAGTCATTAATAAAAATTACAAACAGCAGAGGACCCAGAACTGATCCCTGCCGAACTCCACTTGTAACTGGGCTCCAGGCTGATTATTTACCATCTACCACCACTCTCTGACTTTGACCAGTTAGCCAGTTTTCTATCCAATTGGCCAAATTTCCCTCTATCCCATGCCTCCTGACTTTCCGCATAAGCCTACCATGGGGAACCTTATCAAATGCCTTACTAAAATCCATGTAGTCGTACATGTCCATACGTGGACCAGCCAATATTCCTGTAAATTCTTTATAGAATTCAGCTTGAAAGTCATCTGGGCCAGGTGCCTTACCGCTCTGAAGTTGCCTGATTGCGTCAAGTATTTCTTGAATTGTTAGGGGAACATTCAAGACCGATACCTGTTCTGGAGTTAGGTCCGGAAAGGTCAAGTTTTTTAAAAATGATTACATCCTCCTAGTCCTGTCTTCACAATCCTGCGATTTATATAAATCAGAATAAAATTTTCTAAAGATTGCGTTAATCCTTTTATGATCATGAGTCAAAATACCCTTACTTGCCTTGATAGACGTGATAGTTGAGGGGCCTTCTTTACCTTTGCAAGAAATGCTAAGTATCTACCAGGTTTATCGTCAAATTCATATAACCTTTGTTTTGCAAATAATATTTCCCTCTTAGCCGTTTGGGTAAGCGTGGTGTTTAGAGCTGTCCTAAGGCCCGTAATCCTTTGCAATTTGATAATAGAAGGTCTGTCAGCGTATGCAGTTTCAGCTGCTTTTAAGCGAGCTTCAAGCAGACACTGGTGTTCTCCCTTTAATTTTTTCTGGGTCGCCGAGTATGAGATGATCAAACCTCGCGCGTAAGCTTTGATGGTCTCCCACATCATTGATGGGTTGCTAGCCGTACCTAAATTAATTTCTAAAAAAGTTTTAAATTCTTGAGAGAAGTACTTTACAAATTTACTATCTTTCATCAGAAAGGGGTTCATACGCCAATGCTGGGGGGGATGTCTCATTGTTTCTCGCCTTGGTTTCCATATATACAGCAGCGTGATCGGAAAATGCTATACTGCCTATTTTACAGGATGATATGGAATTTTAAAAAATCGAGGGGGCAAAAAACATATCGATTCTGGTATGGCATTTATGTGAATTGGAGTAAAAAGAAAAATCTCTGCCCTGTGGATGAAGGCATCTCCATACATCTACTGGTCCTAATTCTTTGTTCAAATCCAACAATTGTCTAGATCTGGGAGATACTCCTGAAGTACTCTTGGGAATCCTATCTATTTCCGGATCCATAATACAATTAAAGTCTCCCCCTATAATTGTATGACGAGCATCGAGAGCCATCAATTTTGAGAAAGCTTCCATTATAAATTTAAAAGGATGTATCGAGTGGCAATATAAATTTAAAATCTTATATTCCTCTCTATTTATAAGGGCTTTAATCAGAATATATCGTGCAGACTCGTCTTTTATCTGATTTAGGATTTTGATTGGGAAATTCTTCCAAATAAGAATAACAACTCCCCTGCTTTTTGAGCTAAAAGAAGATAAAAAGGCCTGATCAAATCCACCCTGTCGTAATTTCAAGTGTTCTTTATCCAATAAGTGTGTCTCCTGTAGGAGCTATATCAACCCTTTCTTTCTTGAGATTTGATAATATTTTCTTCCTTTTGACTGGTGAATTACTCCCCTTGACATTCCAGGTGCATCACTTAACCGAATGACCAACCATGATCGTCCAGGCAAATCTGAGACCCCTTGGGAGGGGAAACCCTATCCAGAATATCCAAGCATATAAAATTCACAAAAATAAAGGCTCTCTGATACACTCACAACAGTATAAAGAAAACTACTTCTAAATAAAAAAAACATATTTAAATGGAGATTTTCCCCCTTGTTCCCAGGGGGTATCACTTCCTTTCCAAAAATCCATCGCACCCTCTCCCAACCTGTGCCCCACCCTTGACCCAGACACTCCTCAATAGGATGAAGAAAATTCAAATACAGAGCTAGAGTTAACAGTGAGCACACTACCCCCACCACCCCACCCACACCAACACCTGGATATATTTGGTAATGTTAATACCATGTATAAACATATATAACTATAAAATTACGACCTCAACAAGTAATAATTAAATATAATAATACAAAATAACAACAAAAAAACAACCCCACTCCTAGAAACAGAGGTAAAATAGAATAAGGTAACCACCTCCCTCGACCAACATTAACTAGATCCCCTGGTCATATATAGAATAAAAAAAAACAAGGGGGGGGGGAGAAAATCGTTAAGTAGAGAACAAATAAATAAATCCCTCTCCCCACCCCCCAAGATAATATTAAACAGTAAGGTAAAAAAAAGGATTAATATATAAAAAAAGGGGAGGGGAGGGATGTAAACCAGAGTGGGGGAAAGCAAACTAACATCAATTATCTCTTACAATTTATCTAAGAGAGTCCAAAAATTCATTGGCCTTTTACGGCGATCCAAAGTTATACACGGACCCTTCATGGTTAAAGCGTAGCGTCGCTGGGTAGCGTAAGGAGTACTGAATATTTAAGTTCCTTAAACACTTCTCTGCCTCATCAAATGTCTTCCTCTTTCAGACCAGAACTAGGGAAAAGTCCTGGAGTAACATGACCTTGGATCCTTTATAGATCATGGCTTGGGAATCTTTTCCAGAATTTCTGGAGGCTTCTAAGAATATCTGCCTCTCCTTGTAGCTCTGGTTTCAGCCGGGCCCGTGTAATGCAACCCGGTAGGCCCATTCCACCCTTACCTGGCCTGACCCCAGCCTCCAGATTTAAAAGTTGTGGAGGCCACTGTTCAAGGAACACTGTAAGCTGGCCTTCCTCTTCCCGTTCGGGAAAGGCCCAGCAAACGAATATTTTTCCGACGACCTTGATTCTCGAAGGTGTCAATGTGATTCTCTAAGGTCCGGACTCGCTGTTCGAGAATCCGGACCCGAACCACGGCTGATTGTGCTGTGGTTTCGGAGGTCGCGGCCTTTAGCTCCGCCCCTCCGACTCGGCGCTCGATTTCCTTGATGTCTTGGCCATGCTTTTGCAGCGCAGCCGAGAGCGAGTCCCATCAGCTTCAGGATTCTTCAATAAAAGCACTGATCTTCGCATCGAGTTTGGAGATTACTTCCATGAGGCTTGCCACCGTAGGTAAGTCTCCCCAGGTGGCTGTGGATGCCTCTGCTGCAGCTGGAGAGAGTGGGGGAGGGGTTCCTGCTTGCTGAGAGCTGCGTGCTCCCTTCCCTTTAGTCATTTTTACTGGTGATTAAATTGGTTAAATTCAATACTAAACAACCAATTATATTAAGTAAAAACTATTTTAAATGATTTGGTGAGTGTGGTCGGGGTGGGTGACCCACTTTGCCCAAGTCTTGGTTGGAGCACTGTAGATTCAGATTTGCTGGGCCGCCGCCATCTTGGATCCCCCCATCCAAACGTCTATCCAATGACCATTTAAATGTCCTTAAAGTTGACGAGTTTATTACTGTTGCAGGCAGGCTGTTCCACATTCCTACTACTCTCTAAATAAAGAAACTATTTCTGGCATCTATCACCCCTCAATTTAAAGCTATGTCCCCTCCTGCTAGCCATCACCATCCAAGGAAAAACACTCTCACTGTCCATCATATGTAACCCTCTGATTATCTTATTTGTCTCAATGAAGTCACTTCTGAACCTTCTTCTCTCTAACGAAAACAGCCTCAAGTCCCTCAGCCTTTCCTCGAAAGACCTACTCTCCATACCAGGCAACATCCTGGCAAATCTCCTCTGAACCCTTTCCAAAGCTTTCATATCCTTCCTATAATGCGGTGACCAGAACTGTACGCAATACTCCAAGTGCAGCTGCACCAGAGTTTTGTACAGCTGCAGCATGATCTCATGGCTCCAAAACTCAATCCCTCTACTAATAAAATACTGAATAGTGAATATGGAATACTGAATGGACTCTGAAACTCTTAACATTCCCCTGTACCTGTATTTTTGTTTTTGCTGCTATTTACCTACTATTTACTATCTGTGCTACTTAACTATGTGATCTGCGTGTATTGCTCGTAAGATGATGCTTTTCACTGTGCCTCGGTACACGTGACAATAAATTCAATAGCTAACACACCGTATGCCTTCTTAACAGCCCTATCAACTTGGGTGGCAACTTTCAGCGATCTATGTACGTGGACACCGAGATCTCGCCGCTCATCTACACTACCAAGAATCTTACCATTACCCCAGTGCTCTGTATTCCTGTTGCTCCTTCCAAAGTGAATCACATCACACTTTTCCGCATTAAAGTTAGGATATCTGGTCAGCCTGAACAAGTTGGACCAAAGGGTCTGTTTCCATGCTGTACAGCTCTATGAGTCTATTACACTATTAGTGACTACTTATGTGCAGAACATCTGCCACACTTCAAATGATTGGTGTGGATAAATTGCTAGAAGTGATTATTTGTTTGAACATGACCAATGTGTAATGCTCTTGTTTTCTGCAGACTCTTCCATCCTATTAGTATCCTGTGGAAAGGTTGTGGAGTTTTTCAGCGAGACACCTTGGTCACTGACTTCTTGGTTTCAACATGAGCTGCTCTTACCTGGAATGTAGTTCATCATTTCATCAAAAGTTTTTTTTGCTCTCCTTTGTTTATCTTCAAGAGATCGAGGCTCCGTATTCTCACAGAAGACAGAATCTGCAACAAGAACATTTTGTTGTAGTCTTATTTCTCTAATCAAGTCAGTGCTAGCAAAGTGAATTACTGATACAAATATTTCAAAACCACGTTAACCAGAGGTTAGTAATTTATAGTACAAGGAAGTGGCTTTTCATGTGACCATGGGTTTCGTTAACAGCCCACTCTGACAGCATGAACCTTGCCACATTCATACGCAAACTTCTAAACAAGCTCGTGACAGTGTGAATCTGAAAGGGATATCGCCTTTGTTAATCATATGTTGTCCAACATCTCAATCTCTACAGGCCCCTCCAACCTCAATCTCTACATTCCTTCAATTCTAGCCTCTTGCAGATTGCAGATCCTTCAGCCCTTAGCTCTGAAATTCCTCACTTAAATTATGTAAAATCAATTCCTCCATCTCCCACCTTTGAATTAGTTCAGAAAAATCTACCTCTTGGCCATGCTTTTGAGTGCCTACCCTAACACGCCTCTGGTTCAGTGTTAAATTTAGTTTGATCATACATCTGTGAAGCGATGGAGAGAGTTATTACATTAAGGCAACCACAAAAATGCAAATTCCTGTTGGTATAATTTTAGTCCTGAAACCAGTGTGGCAATTATACAATTACATGTTTCCTGTCTTGCATTATTTTTAGACCTGCAATGGTCAACATTTATAGGCACATGAAGGACATAGGAGAAGGAGGAGGCCATTTAGACCCTCGAGCCTGTTCTGTCATTCTAAATTATGGCTGATCATCTTTGCTAATTACTTTATCATTTAATGTTATTTAGGGCTCAATCACGGTTTTGAATTTACTTAACAACTGAATACTTCCACAGGGGCACAGGATTCAAAAGATTCAGTACCTTAGTGAAGATGTTCTGCCTCATCTCTGTTCTTATTGGAATTTATTTCAGAGACATGTCTCCACACCCATAAAATCATACAGTACAGAACAGACCTTTCAATCCAAACATATCTGGGCTGCCAGATTAGACAACTATTTACACTAGTCCAAATTTCCTGCAGTAGACCCAGAACCTTGAATGTTTTAACACTTCAAGCACTCATCCAAGTACTTTTTAAAGATGGTGAGGTATCCTGCCTCAACTATGCTCCTAGACAGTGCATTATCTGATGAAAACGGTCTCCTCAATTCCCATTCACCTGTCTTTCACTTAAAAACTACACCCCTTGTTACTGATCCTTCAGCTAAGCAAAATAGCTGCTTACTATTTACCCTATTTATACCCCTCAATCTTATGCACCTCTATCAGGTCCTCCCCCAACCTTCTTTGTTCCACAGAAAACAAACTGAGTTTATCCAGCCTCTCTTCATAGCTGAAATTTTCCATCCCAAGCAACATTCTGGTGAATCTCCTTTGCAACTGAACAAGTGGAACCACATTATTTATCGATTTCCTGATGAAAAACATTTGCCCAAAACGTCGATTCTCCTGCTCCTCGAATGCTGCCTGACCAGCTGTGCTTTTCCAGCACCACACTCTTTGATCCTTCTTTATAGTGTGGTGGCCAGAAATATACACAATACTCCAGCGGTGACCTAACCAAAGTTCTTTTTGCTCTAACATAACCTCCCTGTACTTGTAATCTATGCCACAATTGATAAAATGATAAGCACCATGCAAGTCTTCTTAACTACCCTATTAACCTCTCCTGTCAAATTTAGGAATCTGAAAAAACACCGCAAGATACCACTGTCCCTCTCAGCTTCCTAAATCCCTGCCATTCATTGAGTACTCCCTTATCTTGGTTCTTCTTCCAAACTGCACCACCTTTAATTTATCAGGGTAAAATTCTATCTGATCTGTCCATTTGACCAATTTATCCTTCTGCAATTAACACACTCCTCTTTACTATCAATCACCCAGCTAATCTTTGTATCATCTACAAACTTAACGCCCCCTCACACACTCATCTACATCATTTATGAATATCACAAACACCACAGGTCTCAGGACATATCCTGCGATATGTCACTGGATACTAGGCTCCAGTTACACAACTTTTACCATCACTCTATCCCCTGCCAATAAACCATTGTGGGATCTAACTTGCCAAGTTAGCCTAGATTCCATGAGCTTTAACCTTCTCATTATTCCATGTCAGACATAGCTTATACGGAGTCAAGATTGTGTTGCTCCACCCTCCTCTCCAACCTATAACCTCTACCCCCACCTCCATCTACCTATTGCACTCTTAGCTACCTTCTCCCCAGCCCCACCCTCCTCCTATTTATCTCTCCATCCCCGAGGCTCCCAGCCTCATTCTTGATGAAGGGTTCCGGCCTGAAATGTCAATCCTCCTGCTCCTTGGATGCTGCCTGACCTGCTGTGCTTTTCCAGCAACACACCCTCAACTCTGACCTCCAGCATCTGCAGACCTCATTGTCTAGATTAGAGTGTTGCTGAAAAAGCACAGCAGTTCAGGCAGCATCCGAGGAGCAGTAAAATGGACGTTTCGGGCAAAAGCCCTTCATCAGGAATACAGGCCTCACTGTCTCCCAGTCGATTTCAACCTGACTGGGAAGCCTCTTACAAGGATGTTTACCTTGAAGGAGTTCTCCTCTCTCTACAAAGATCTCAGTGATTCCCGCTCTCACCATACTCCCCAAGTCCTCTCCTCTGCCCTGAAGCATTTCAGCTACGTCCTCAAGCAGACTCACTATCACAGCCACATCTCCTTCCTCAGTACCTACCTACGGAACCGCCTGATCCCACATGGACTCCAGACCACATTTAGACCAACTCAGTTTGTAGACACTACAAATCCGAAACTTTCAACAATGGTTCTGTTTCTGGATCCTCCGCTCCACGCAAACAGTCATGTGCTGCCATCTACTCTAACTACGGTCAGTACTGCCTCAGCGCAGAGCCTCACTTTTCCAGACTTGCAGAGGACCTCTATTTCTACACCCTCAGAAGGATACATGCTCTTAACAAACAGTATTTATCTACTGCATCGGACATAAAAGAATGTAAACTAAACAAATTTTCTTGTACTTCCCTCCTTACATGGGCTTCCTTGAACCTTCCAGAACCTTCCTCTGGCCTCTGGAACTGCCCAGACGCCATTTAGCCACGTGGCTGCTCCTTCCACGACCGCCGGGGCATTTGATGATGTGCCGTGTGGCCCATGTGCCGATGCCGCCGTGTGGCCCACAGCCATGACCGACCATGCCACCCCCAAGATCAGTGTCCACCCAACCACCTCTACGACTGTAGAGAAGACTTCCACCGCAGGATACACTGGCGCTGCTGGAGCACCATCACATACATAGTGACTACCTTGAATGTCACTTCCACACCCGTAGTTGCTGCTGGTAAGTTCATTGATGTCACTTCCGCTGCCACTGATGTCAGCAGCCGAATACCCAACACTAACGTTGCCCTTCCCACCCATGACATCACTTCTGTCCCCTTTGTAAACATCACCTCCTTTGGGGACGTCACTACTGACCCCATAATTACGCCCACTCCAGATCCCAACTCCTATTCCTGCCGTGTCTTCACCATTCCCCCAGACCTCCCTCTCACTGGGGATGAACATTTAGTCCTCAGTAAAGGCCTCACCTTTATTCCTCTATGGTCCCAGATTAATGACACACGCTGCGACCTCGAACATTTCTTCCGCCACCTCCACCTCTGTGCCTACTTTTTTAACCAAGGCACCCGTCCACCCACCAAGGACCCCTTCCCCTACCTCGACCATACCCCATCCATCTGGACGCCCCATGCTGGCTTCCTAACCGCCCTTGACCTCTATTTCAAACTGTTGCTATGACATCGACTGCCTCGACCTGTCCAACCACCTCATCCACTCCAACCTCTCGCCCTCACAACACACAGTCCTTCACTCCCTCCGCTCCAACCCGAACCTCACCATCAAACCAGCGGATAAAGGGGGTGCAGTGGTAGTTTGGCGCACTGACCTCTATACCACTGAAGCCAGCCTCCAACTCGAATTCACCTCGTCTTATTGCCCCTCGATCATGACCTCACCAGCCCCCATCACCAAGCCATCATTGCCTAGACCATACACAACTTCAGCACCCCAAGGGATCTCCCACCCACAGCTTCCAACCTCATTGTTCAGAAACCCCACAACGCCCGATTCTACCTCCAACCCAAGACCCACAAGCCTGACTACCCTGGCTGACCTATTGTCTCAGCCTGCTCCTGCCCCACTGAACTCATCTCCACCTGTCTCAATACTGTCCTATTCTGCACCCCCACCCCCCCAACAGCCCCGTCAAGGAACTCCTCAAATATGTTCAGGACACCACCCATGCCCTCCACCTCTTCCAAGACTTCCATTTTCCCAGCTCTCAATGCCTCATTTTCACCATGAACATCCACTCCCTCTACACCTAGACCATGATCAGGGCCTCCAAGCCTTCAGTTTCTTTCTCTCCCGACGTCCCCACCAGTATCCTTCCACTGCCACTCTTATTCGTTTGGCTGAACTGGTCCTCACCCTCAACAATTTCTCCTTTCAATCCTCCCACTTTCTCCAGATGAAAGTGTTAGCAATGGACACCTGCATGGGGCCCAGCTCTGCCTGTCTCTGTTGGTTACATAGAACAGTCCACCTTCCAGAGTTATACCGGCACCACTCGACACCTCTTCCTCCACTAGATTGATGACTACATCACTCCCACCTCCTGCTCCCATGAGGTCGTCGAGTAGTTCATCAATTTCACAAACACATTCCACCCTGACCTCAAATTCACCTGGGCCATCTTTGACACCTCCCTCCCCTTCTCAGATCGCTCCGTCTCCATCCACAAGGGCAGACTCAACACTGACATTTTTTACAAACCCACCGACTTCCACAGCTACCTGGATTACATCTCCTCCTACCTTATCTCCTGCAAAAATGTTATCCCATATTCCCAAATCCTCTGCCTCCACCGTATTTGCTCCTAGGAGGACCAGTTCCACCAGAGAACACACCAGGTGGCCTCCTCCTTTGATGACCGAAATTTCCCCTCCCACGTGGTTGAAGATGCCCTCCAACACATCTCATCCCCATCCTGCACGTCCGCCTTTGAACCCCACTCCTCCAACCGCAACAAGGACAGAACCTCCCCCCCCCCCCCCCCCCCCCCGGTCCTCACCTTCCACCACTACATAAATCACATTATCCGCCGACATTTCCGCCACCTACAAATGGACCCCACCCCATTTCCCTCTCCACCCTTATCCGCTTTCTGCGGAGACCGTTCCCTCCACAACCAGTTGGTCAGGCCTAACCCACTAACAAGCTCCCTCCCATTCCTGGCACCTTCCCCTGCCACCACAGGAATTGCAAAATCTGCGCCCACACGTCCCCCTCACCTCCATCTAAGGCCCCAAAGGAGTCTTCAACATGCATCAAAGTTTCACCTGAGCTTCCACATGTATTGTATCCGTTGCTCCCAATGCTGTCTCCTCTACACTGGGGAGACTGGACACCTTCTCACAGAGGGCTTTAGAGAACATCTCCGGGACACCTGCACCAATTAACCCCACCACCCCATGGCCGAACATTTCAACACTCCCTCCCACTCTGCCGAGGACATGCAGGTCCTGGGCCTCCTTCATTGCCACTCCGTCACCATCCGACACTTGGAGGAAGAACGCCTCATCTTCTGCCTTGGGGCCCTTCAACCTCAGGGCATTAATGTGGACAACGCCAGTTTCCTCATTTCCCCTTCCCCCACCTTACCCCAGTTCCAAACTTCCAGCTCAGCACCATCTTCATAATCTGTCTCACCTGTCAATCTTCCTTCCCACCTATCCACTCCATCCTCCCCTCCGACCTATCAGCTTTACCCCCCCACCTCCATCCACCTACTGCACTTATAGCTACCTTCTCCCAGACCCACCCCCCTCCCATTTATCTCTCCATCCCCAAGGCTGCTAGCCTCATTCCTGATGAAGGGCTCCGGCCCGAAACATCGACTCTCCTGCTACTCGGTTGTTGCCTGACCTGCTCTGCTTTCCAGCAACACACACTCGACTCTAATCTCCAGCATCTGCAGACTTTACTTTCTCCTCATAGTTTATATGGATTTCAGCAACACCCTTAACAATGTCAGGTGCCTTACCCTTATCAGTAGAATCATAGAGATGTACAGAATGGAAACAGACCCTTTAGTCCAACCTGTCCATGACGACCAGATATCCCACCTGCCAGCATCTGGCCCATATCCCTCCAAATCCTTCCTACTCATATATCCATCCAAATGCCACTTAAATGTTGCAATTGTACCAGCCTCCACCACATCCTCTGGCAGCTCATTCCATACACGTACCACCCTCTGCGTGAAAACATTGCCCCTTAGGTCTCTTTTATATCTTTCCCCTCTCACCCTAAACCTATGCCCTCTAGTTCTGAATTCCCCGACCCCAGGGAAAAGACTTTGTCTATTTATCCTATCCATGCCCCTCATAATTTTGTAAACCTTGATAAGGTCACCCCTCAGCCTCTGACATTCCAGGGAAAACAGCCCCAGCCTCTTCAGCCTCTCCCTGTAGCTCAAATCCTCCAACCCTGGCAACATCCTTGTAAATCTTTTCTGAACCCTTTCAAGTTTCACAAGATCTTTCCGATAGGAAGGAGATCTGTTGGCTCCCCTTTACTGTCTCTGAGAATAACATCCTCAAAACACTTTAACAAAGGTTTGCAAACAAAGTTTAACATTTATAAATCCATGCTGACTCTGCTCAATCAGACAATTACTTTTGAAAATCTAGGAACCACATCCTTCATAATCGATTCTAGTATCTTCCAACAACCAAACTTACAGATCTGTACTTCCCCTTTCCAAATGGTTGAGTTGTATTTGCAAACTTTTCAATCTGCAGACACTGTGACAGAATTAATAAAATCTTGAAAGGTGACCATGAATGCCTTCACCGTGTCTATAGCCATCTCTTTCAACACTCCAGGGTAAAGGTAATTGGTTCCTGGGATTTATCAGCTTTTCGTTCCATTAATGTCTCCAATACTACTTTTCACAAAAACTAATTTTTTTCAAATAAAAAAGAACCACATTCTGAATTCTTGGATATGCATGGTAAAATAGGGCTAAGTCAGCATGGTTTCATCAAGGGAAGGTCATGCTTGAATTCTTTGAGGAAGTAATCAGCAGGTTAGACCAAGGACAGCCACTGGACTTCAAGAAGGTCTTTGACAAGGTGCCACACAGGAGACTGCTGAGTAAGATAAGGGCCCAAGGTGTTAGAGGCAAGGTGCAAGCACGGATAGAAGCTTGGCTGTCTGACAGAAAGCAGAGAGTGGGGATAAAGGGGTCAGGATCGCAGCCGGTGACAAGTGGTGTTACGCAAGGATCAGAGTTGGGACAACAACTTTTCACTTTATAAGTTGATGGCATAGATGAAGGAACCGAGGGTATTCTGGCTAAAGTTTGCTGATGATACAAAGATAGGCAGAGCGATAAGTAATATTGAGGCAGTGGGGATTTGGACAGGTTAGTAGAGTGAGTAAAGAAGTGGCAGATGTAGTACAACATAGGAAAATGCGAAGTCATACACTTTGGTAAGAAGAATAGAAACATGGGGTATTTTCTAAATGGGCAGAAAATTCAGGAGTTTGAAATATAAAGAGACTTAGGAGTTTTAGTCCAGGATTCTCTCAAGGTAAACTTGCAGGTTGAATTAGTTGTTTGGAAAGCAAATGCAATGTTGGTATTTCTTGAGAGGACTTGAATATAAAAGCAGGGGTGTACTTTGGAGGCTTTGATCAGACCACATTTGGAGTATTGTTTGCAGTTTTGGGCCCAATATCTCAGGAAGGATGTACTGGTTCTGGAGTAAGTTCAAAGGAGGTTCACAAGGGTGGAAAGCTGAACTTATGAGGAATGTTTGAGGACTCTGGGTTTATACTCAATGGAATTTAGAAGGATGGGTGGTGGGGGGGATCGAATTGACTTACAGAATATTGAATGGCCTGTACATAGAGGATGCTGGGAGGATGTTTACATTGGTAGGAGAGACTATGACCCAAAGGTACAGCTTTAGAGTAAAGATAAGACCTTTTAGAACAGAAATAAGGATAAACGTCTTCAGCCAGAGAGTGGTGAATCTATGGAATTCACTGCCACAGAAGGATGTGGAAGCCAGGTCATTGAGTATATTTAAGATGGAAATAAATAGGTTGTTGATTGTCAAAGGGGTCAAGGGTTACAGTAGAAAGCGGGAGAATGGGGTTGAGAAACGTATCTGCCATGATCGAAGGTGGAGTAGACCTAGTGGGCTGAATGGCCTTATTTATGCTCGTATGTCTTATAGCCTTATTCTCAATAGACTCGGAGTTATTAATTAATTCAGAAATATCCAAGTCTTCCTCTGTGAAGATAGATACAATACTTTAGCTTCTCTGTGATTTCTTCATTCCCTATTAAAAATCATCATCTGTCTGTAATGGACCTATTTTTTGTCTTTGCTAATTTTTTTTCTTTTTATATAACAATGAAACTTCTACAATTTGTTTTTGTTTCTTCCTATTTCATTCTGTTCTTTTTCTTAACTTCTTTATTCCCCTTTGCTGAATTCTAAAACTCTCCCAATCTCAATTTTACAACTTTTCTGACAACTTTTAACCTCCTCTTTTCATCTAATACTACATTTAGCTTACCCTTATTCGTCACAACATTCTCGCTTTTTCTGTTGGATATTTTTGCCTGATAGGAAATTGTTTTTGAAAACTAAGCATTAATTTTTAAATGCAGGATTGCATATCAGCTGTTAAGATTTTAAATGCACTCTTTCAATCCCTCACAGCCAACTTCCCCCTCATACCTTCATAAATGCCCTTGTTTGGATTTTTAATTTTTCGATTGACCTACATCATTTTCAAACTTTATGAATAATTCTTTTGAATTACAGACATTATTTCCTAAAGGTTCTTGATGAAGTAGCCCTTTCTCATTGCATAATACAAGATCTAAAATAGTCTGTGTTCTAGTCAGCAACTCAACATATTGCTCTAGGAAACACTGACATATTTGAGGAATTCTTCCCCCACCACCGGTGCAAAAATAACTGGCCACATTAGAGCATTTACACATTTATGCTATCGCCAGCTGAGTAGTGGGATTAGAAAGACTGCTCCAACCTTTCACGTAACATCATGTGATGTTTTACAAATGCTTACAATTGCTGTACCTTTCTGACAGAAGCTATTATTTCTTCCTTCATTACCCATCCTATCATGTGGTTAATGTTACAAGTTATGGTTGATGAGGATTCTTTTTTGAAAGGTAAGGAGGTCAGATATTCTACTTGAACCTGTCCTTTCCTAGTCATCTCAGCATCTCATGTGAGATTTGAGTCGGTCATTACTTCTTGTTCACTGTGCTGTGTTGCAATCGTACTCAATTCATTTACAGGTGTTCCAATTGTCTCAAGCACTGTATACTATTCAGTTGCTGCCTCTTTGCTTTAATTTCTTCAAGATGATTTTTTGGAACTTGGAATTTGAACTCCCTTCAGTGACAATAACAGTGGAAAACATTTCTGCAAAATCAGTATGGTCATATCTTTTCCTCTCATTGATGGTATGAAACAAATTTCTTATTTCAACATAATTATTTCAGTGGTTTCTGCTTTTTTGTGATTTTTGAGAAGATTTGTAGCTCAGTTGATTATATGTATGTAAGTTAGCTCGCTGAGCTTGAAGATTCTGCTTTTTTGTTTAAGTTCAGCCATCACCTAATAGAACTTTGTAAAATCTTCTACCTTGACCATCAGTTCCCTTGGCATGTTGCTGTTTAGCTCCTTCCAGCTTTTGAATGAGATGCTAAGTACATCCCTTTAATGAAATACATAAATGAGATACCAAATATTGAACAAAAGCTAAATTTGCGAGATGCTTATTGGACTCAATCAAGTCTTAACTCCTCCAGACCTATTTCTGAGAGTACAAATGTGAAATTACTAGCTGCATCTTATCATCTGCCTGATCATTGGAAAAAATTGCTAGGAATGGCACCTAGTTTACGAGACACTGTGGAGAGAAGGGAAGCAAATTACAACCACCAACAATTTAAAAACAACGTTGAGAAATTCTAGCTTATTGCATATGGGGTCACTAACTCTGCCCTGATGCTATTTTCAAACTTCCCTTCCTCATTAAATGTTTACATTTAAATGCTACAGTGGCTTGGTTTAAAGACATTCAGTAGTACATTCTATATTCTAACAAATTTTGAGACAGTGTGTCTGTCACTGGTTCATTCTTTAGTGAAAACCTTTTATCCACTAAAACCTTTTAGCCTACTCTTCCATTATTTTGAGCAAAAATATTAGTTTCCCCAACATCTTTTCCGTTCACAATAACTGGCCTAATTTTTCCAACAGCAGATTAAATCTACAGTTTTGACATAATTCCAGCAATTATTTTACCACTGTTACTTTATTCCTGTCTATACAATAAAAAGATCATAATAACACCATACATTAAAAAGGCCCCTTACAGGTTCAACACATCTTTGTGTAACTGATACCCTATCCATAATGCACAGTTCAATTTACTATGTCTCTTTTTAAAACTCACATTTCTAAAATTCTGTGCAACTATATTTATTCCTCCAATCCAGAGCTTTTAACATTTAGAATATGCAAGTATATCTTCTATTTTCCTCAAATCAACTGTTATTTTTGTGAACCTGTACCTGTCGCATGTCTAGTTCACTAATCTGTACAAATTATGAAATTTTCTGCATAATTCCTCAGCTATGCTCCTAAATTTGACTTCAATAAATGCTCAAAATTGATCTTCTAGACCCTTGTTGAAATTTTTGTGTGAAGAGAAATTACAGATTGTTCAGAAGATACACTCACCTAAAATGTGCCATTTGGTAAAATTTCCACTATTCATACTCAATTTAGATCTGTTCTTGACATCCAATTTGAGATTTGTTGCTGTCTATTTGACAAGCATGCATTTACTCTCACCCTCAATGTTAGAACATGCCCACTTAAATAAAGTTCAAAATCTCACAACACCAGGTTATAATCCATCAGGCTTATTTGGAAGCATTAGCTTTCAGAGGGCTGCTCCTTCATCAGGTGGTTGTGTAATTTTTAACTTTGTACACCCCAGTCCAACACTGGCATCTCCAAATCATCACTTAAACTGAAAGATTCAAGAATAAGCTGTGTTAAAACTACCAGAAAGTATATCGACTACTATCTCATTAACGGAAGGAAATAATGGACCAAGAATGAATTATGATGGAATTGAGCCACTTCCAGGCAAAATATGTATCTAAGTGATTGTGGCACATCACACATTGCTTTCAGTGTTGATTCTAAGGTCCTTTGTTCTTTTCTTACTTCTGGGATAAGGTCTCTTACAATCAGATTAATATTTATGTTCAGCAACGCCTATTTATACATCAGGAATAGTTCAAATATAGCAAAAAGGATAACAAATTCTATGTCAAATAGGCTACTTCACTCTTTGGTGGTTCTTGTAATTTTCCCAAAGTACAATTTCATTGGTTCCAACAAATGATGGCATACCAAAATTGTTAACATCAGGGAGGAAATAAAAATTATTACTAATGAGTCAGGAAAAATATGCCGACAGTGATTCTCAAACAAAAAAATACCTTCCTGGTCAAAGGCTACGCTTATGTTCATGATTTGGAGATGCCGGTGTTGGACTGGGGTGTACACAGTTACCCCAGTCCAACACAGTACACGGATGATAGCTAGACAATATCACCATTGTTAGCAGCTAACCCGAGAATGCAACTTTAATATGAAGGGTTTTGTGATTTACACAAGAAAGAAGTGAAACTATCACTGTATTCTAACAGATGAAAGGCTTAACAGACAATCAATTTTTCAATGTATAATTTCAGTTACATCACACTGCAAAGTTTTGCCATAAATTCTGTGTTACGATCGAGCCCTCCACAATCACCTGATGAAGGAGTGTTGCTCCGAAAGCTAGTGTGCTTCCACTTAAACCTGGTGGGCTATAACCTGGTATTGTGTGATTTTTAACTACGTTTATGTTGAACTTGTTATGACACCCCTCTGCTTATTTAAACCAGCCACACAGAAAAGATTCACCTCGTGCTGTAATCTGTTAAAATTTGAGAGGCAAAGACTCATCTCAGCAGTCACTATTTAAAGTGACAACAACTTTATTCATTAAGTCCACCAGTGAATATTAAAACCAACAAATATTTACAACTCCTTTCTCTTAAATCTACCTTTTACCTCCCACTCTACAATACTAGTCAGATAAAAACTCCCGATTTAGATTTACAAAAAAAAATCCAACTTTCAAAACCAGTCAACGGTCGAATGTTCTCTTTCTACCTTCCTCCGCAGATTTTCCTCTGTTGTCTTTTCACTGTTCTGCTACGCAAACTTCTTATAGCCAGGTAACTTTCAGAGATCTGTTCTGCTGGCAGTCTGTACTTGTTGATGGCTTGGCAATTCTTCCCCTAACTGTTCAAAATGTCCGGTTTTATATCCCAAAACACTGGATTTTTTCACTGGATTTAATATTATCAAAAAACTAAATTCAAATTCAACTGGATTTTGATATCGTGGGGCATAGTTTAAGCTGATTAGTTGAATTTGAATTTGTTTTTGAGTTCAAAACAACGCAGCTGTACTATTGGTTTCGACCAAGTGTTACATTGTTACCTTGTTCAGAACACTGTGTTGTGTCAGGCAGTCCTTGCTTTTCAACTCTCTTAAACGTACAGTACCTCTACATCTTCATAAGCTGCAGAGAGTTTTACATTTGTGCAATCAATTCCAAATGGACCAGGTTGTTTCAATAGTTTTGACCGGGACCAGGCTCAGGACTATACAGTTCTAGTACTTCTGCTGCCTTAATTATCAACATTCTGTATTGTTAACAATCCAGCATTTGCAACACCGATTTGTTTCAACTATCTTCCATTAGGACTTGCATAAAATTTAAGATTAATTTAATATTTAAAATTCTTAAATACTTTTGAAAAGAAAATTATGAGCCTAATGCACTATCCAGTTCATTTATATCTTAAGGCTGTTAGTTGAAAATTAACCCACCCACCCCAAATTGAATGCAATATCTGTAAGATGCACATTCACTGTACTCCTTACTTGGGTACATGTGAAAATCTAATCTAATGCAACTTGATGCTGTCTCCTCTTTCCATGCCTGTCAGAAATGGTGCACTTGACATTTATCACTAATGTGCTTAAAAGCCCAAGACATGTAAGAAAATAGCAGTCTGTCAGAGACAGTGCAACATTAAAAAGAAAACGTGTGATAGGCAGTCAGGTCTGAGCTGAGAAGAATGGAAGAATCTGCACTCTGAACCTTAGGATGTTCCAAAGAACTATAAAGCCAATGCAGTATTTTTGAAACAGTCACATATGCATTCTAGGAGATTTACACTTTTAAAAGGATTAAAGAGGTATTGAATCTGGGTAAACAAGTAGAATATGTGGCACATTCAAATCTGAGACTGTGTTGTATCTCTTTCGTGCTCTCCTTCATGGTTTTTCTCTTTACTCCTCAGTAATGAAAGTGTGTATCAATTCTTCCATTTCTCACTTGTTTGTCTTTTCTATTCTATCACATTGATCTCTTCCTTGAATTTTGTTGCCACTTTTATGTCTTAATGGGACAGGAAAATATACAGGCTTGTTAATGGGTTGGAAAACTTACATGGCCAGAGGGGTAGGAAAGCAATATGCTTGCAACACTGAGCAAACAGATGAGCAAGAGGCACTTTTGAGTAGTGAGCAGAACTTGGACTGAGGGGTTGAATAAATGGGCAGAATAAAACTGCCTTAGAGTTATAGAGTCATACTGCACAGAAGCAGACCCTTCAGCCTAACTTTTCCATGCTGACCAAGTTTCCCAAACTAAACTAGTCCCACTTATTCTGCGTTTGGCCCATATCCATCTAAACCTTTCCTGTTCTATCATCTTGACCTCCTCCTTCATTTCTGTCTCCTCTTTCATGTCTTAATGGGTGAGGGAAATATGCAGGCTTGTTGACAGGTTGGACAACTTACATGGCCAGTTGGGCAAGAAAGCAATCATGTAACTGAGTACAGGAATACAGTGAATATGTATTTTACAGTCATTACATTAAATTTCCTACTCATTACCTATCCAAATATCTTTTAAATGCTGTAATTGTAGCTTCATCTATCACTTCCTCTGCAGTTCATTCCGCATACAAACCACCTTCTATGTGAAAAAGTTGCCCTTTAGGTCCCTTTTAAACCTTTTTCTTCTCACTTTAAAAATATGCATCCTAGTTTTGAACTCCCCCACCATAAGAAAAGGCCATTGCTATTCACTTTATCTAAGATTTTATAAACCTCCATAAAATCACATCTCAACCTCCTATAATCCATGGGAAAAAAGTCCCAGTCTCTCCTTATAATTTATACCCTCTTGTCACAGCAACATCCTGATAAATCTTTTCTGATCCATCTCCAATTTAATAATATTCTTCCTATAGGTTTAGATAGGTAACGGTGGTAAAATCTGGATGCAGAAATCAAGAGAATTGGCCAAAAGGTACAAGTAAGCAAGTGGATGAGAAAGCAGGAAAGCTGAGTTGGGTTGGTCTTTAAGCAAACATGGTAAGTGGCAAAATCAATAGCTGTCATTTGTCACCTGGAAGCAGAGAAGCCAGGAAGCATTTGGACAGTGCAAGCAAACTCATTCATTACACAAGTAAACTAAGGTTGAGAAGTATGTGGAACAGGAGAAATTCTCAGTCTGGCCAAACCTATCATCAGTCATTTCACAATGGACTGTTTTCTCATCCAAAAGTTGTGCATTAGTCCATAAGATATAGGAGCAGAATTAGGCCATTCAGTCCACTGAGTCTGCTCCACCATTCAATCACGGTTGGTGTGTTTCTTAAGCTCATTCTTCTGCCTTCTACCCGAAACCCTTGATCCACTTATGAATCAGGAACTTATCTATCTCAATGACTTGGCAATGTTCTGTGGCAATGAGCTCACAGATTCAACAACCGCTAGCTGAAGAAATTCCTCAGCATCTTAGTTCTAAAGGGTCATTTGTTCACTCTATGACTATTTTCTCAAGTCCATGTCTCTCCTACTAATGGAAACAGCTTGTCCTCATTCATTCTCTTCAGGCTTCACAGTATTTTGTAAGTTTCAATGAGGACACCTCAGATTCTTCTAAACTCCACTGAGTATAAACCTAGAGTCCTCAACCTCTCTTCATAAGACAAACCCTTCATCTTAGAGATCATTCTTAGAAACCCCCACTGGACTCCCTTAAACACAAGCACATTAGATATGGAATGCAAAACTGTGCCCAATATTGCAAATGCAGTCTGACCAGAGCTTATACAGCCTCAGCAGTACATCTCTGCTCTTATATTCTAGCCCTCTTGAAATGAAGGACAATGTTGCATTTTCCTTTGTGTCAACTGAACCTGCACTCAAATCTGAAGAGAATCTTGAACTTATGCTTTGAATTTCTGAAGCCTTTCCCCATTTAGAAAACAGTTTATAGCTTTATTCTTTCTACCAAAGTGCAGAACTCCATTGATTCCTACACTGTATTCCATCCGTCACTTCTTTGCTCTCAACTCTGAGCTTGTCACGGCAGCATAGTGGCTCAGTGGTTAGCACTGCTGCCTTATGGTGCCTGGGATCTGGGTTCAGGGACCTCAGCCTTGGACGATTGTGTATCAAGTTTGCACATTCTCCCTATGTCTGCATAAGTTTCCTGCAAGTGCTCCAGTTTCCTCCCACAATCCAAAGGTGTGCAGGTTAGGTGAACTGGCCATGCTAAATTGCCCATAGTATTCAGGAATGTGTATGTTAGGTCCATTACTGTGCATTAGTCCATAAGATATAGAATTTCTCCTGTTCCACATACTTCTCAACCTTAGTTTACTTGTGTAATGAATGAGTTTGCTTGCACTGTCCAAATGCTTCCTGGCTTCTCTGCTTCCAGGTGACAAATGACAGCTATTGATTTTGCCACTTACCATGTTTGCTTAAAGACCAACCCAACTCAGCTTTCCTGCTTTCTCATCCACTTGCTTACTTGTACCTTTTGGCCAATTCTCTTGATTTCTGCATCCAGATTTTACCACCGTTACCTATCTAAACCTATATGTAAACGTAGGGGAATGGATCCTTGGAGGGTCAGTGTGGACTTGTTGGGCCGAAGGGCCTGTTTCCACACTGTAGGAATTCTAATTCTGTCCAAGTTCTTCTGTAACCTCCCACCGTCCTCAAAAATGCCTGCCCTGCGACTATCTTTGTGCCGTCTCCAAACTTAGCAAAAATGCCTCAGTTCCTTAGTCTGGATTGTTAATGTGCAATGTGAATAGTTTCCGCCCCAACATTGACTCCTGCACAATTCCACTAGTCACCAGCTACAATCCTGAAAAAGACCACTTTATCCCTATTCTCTGCCTTCTGCCGGTCAACCAATCCTCTATCCATGTAGTACATCACCCCTAAAACCATGTGCTTATTTAACAGCCTCCTGTGTGGCACCTTGTCAAAGGCCTTCTGAAAATCTAAATATAGGTAGTTCTTATGCTCAAAATGCTTTTTAACATCTAACTTCTCTTCCAGTGTTATCACCTTTCTTTTGTGTTCACGAGCTGCTATTTTATTACCAGCATGCTTCTTGCTAACATTCTTGTCACTACCTTTTTTTGTTTATCAAAATTGGAGGGGCATAAGCTAGGAGCAGATTGCGTGATATATAAATAGAAGAACACATTAGAAAGGCAAATAGTATGTATAAGAGTAATAGTCCTGCAGGAATTATACAGGGCTTGATCAGGAATTAAACAAAAGAATATTCTTGTCTCAGAGGGAGAGCAATGAACATTCATCAGTTTAATTTTTTAGATGAAGCTGCTCAATATATAGTACTGTACCTTTCATGCTGAGAGCAACTGACATTGGCACGGAGACTTCAGCGCTGACATCAGTAATGCGCAAAACAGTGCAAAGTCTTCGCTGACATCAATGGATGCACAGAACAATGCAGAAGCTTTGCTGATATCGGCCATGCACAACATAGCACAGCAGAGACACGTCGGCGCACGTGTAGAACAAAGTGTGCGAAGCAATCGTTGCTGAACTCGTGCTATTGTAAATAGAGGTAAGGGTTCTCAAAAATACTGTTCCCTAATTCTTCAGCAACATTATAGCCAAATTGTGCTGCTGATACATGCTCTATATAAGAACTACCTGTAGATCATGTCCACTGGCTCTCCTTTGTCTAAGTTGCTTGTTACCTCCTCAAAGAGTTCCAACACATTTGTCAGACAATGAGCTCCCCTTGACGAAGTCATGCTGTGTTTACCATGTGCGTCCAAGTACTCCACAATCCCATCCTACGTAATGGACTCCAAAATCTTACCGACAACTGAGTTCAAGCTAACCGGCCTATAATTTTCTGTTTTCTGCCTTCCTCTTCTTTAACCAGGGTACTACATTAAGCTTTTTTCAGTGCTCTGGAAATCTTCCCGACTTCAGTGATTCCTGAAAGATTACCATTAATGTCGCTATCATCTCCTCAACTATCTCCTTCAGAAATCTGGAGTGTAGTCCATCTTGTCTGGGGGACTTATCCACCTTCAGAACTTTCAGCTTCCCCAGCACCTTCCCCTTAGTGATGGCCATGACACTTACCTCTGTCCTGACTGTTTTTGAAGTTCTATTATGTTGCTGGAACTTTCCACTATGAAAACTGACACAAAGTACCTATTCATGGCCTCCTTCTTCAAACACAGCCCAGATGGCCTCCTTCTTCAAACACAGCCCAGATGGCCTCCTTCTTCAAACACAGCCCAGATGGCCTCCTTCTTCAAACACAGCCCAGATGGCCGCCTCCTTCAAACACAGCCCAGATGGCCGCCTCCTTCAAACACAGCCCAGATGGCCGCCTCCTTCAAACACAGCCCAGATGGCCGCCTCCTTCAAACACAGCCCAGATGGCCTCCTTCTTCAAGGACCGCAGATTTCCCCCAAACGTGGTCGACGATGCCCTCCACCGCATCTCCTCCACTTCCCGCTCCTCCGCCCTTGAGCCCCGCTCCTCCAACCGCCACCAAGACAGAACCCCACTGGTTCTCACCTACCACCCCACCAACCTCCGTATACAACGTATCATCCGCCGTCATTTCCGCCACCTCCAAACGGTCCCCACCACCAGGGATATATTTCCCTCCCCTCCCCTATCAGCGTTCCGCAAAGACCACTCCCTTCGTGACTCCCTCGTCAGGTCCACACCCCCCACCAACCCAACCTCCACTCCCGGCACCTTCCCCTGCAACCGCAGGAAATGTAAAACTTGCGCCCACACCTCCTCCCTCACATCCCTCCAAGGCCCCAAGGGATCCTTCCATATCCGCCACAAGTTCACCTGTACCTCCACACACATCATCTATTGCATCCGCTGCACCCGATGTGGCCTCCTCTACATTGGGGAGACAGGCTGCTTACTTGCGGAACGCTTCAGAGAACACCTCAGGGACGCCCGGACCAACCAACCCGTGGCTCAACACTTTAACTCTCCCTCCCACTCCACCGAGGACATGCAGGTCCTTGGACTCCTCCACCGGCAAAACATAACAACACGACGGTTGGAGGAAGAACGCCTCATCTTCCGCCCAGGAACCCTCCAACCACAAGGGATGAACTCGGATTTCTCCAGTTTCCTCATTTCCCCTCCCCCCACCTTGTCTCAGTCAGTTCCCACAACTCAGCACCGCCCTCCTAACCTGCAATCTTCTTCCTAACCTCTCCGCCCCCACCCCACTCCGGCCTATCACCCTCACCTTGACCTCCTTCCACCTATCACATCTCCATCGCCCCTCCCCCAAGTCCCTCCTCCCTACCTTTTATCTTAACCTGCCTGCCAACCTCTCCTCATTCCTGATGAAGGGCTTATGCCCGAAACGTCGAATTTCCTATTCCTTGGATGCTGCCTAACCTGCTGTGCTTTAACCAGCAACACATTTTCAACTGTGATCTCCAGCATCTGCAGACCTCATTTTTTACCTATTCAGTTTGTCTGCCTTTCTTTGCTCCCCATTACTACTTCTCCAGTATCACTTTCCAGCAATCCAATGTTCACTCTTGCCTCTCTTTTACCTTTTAGATATCTAAAAAAACTCTTGCAATCTTCTTTTATACAGCTAGTTAGCTTACCCTCATATTTCATCTTCTCTTTCGATCCCCCACCACCACCAATCTTGAACACCATTTCTTTATGTTCTCCTCTGCTGGTTCTTAAAGGCTTCCCAATAATCACACATTGTACGTTTCTCTTTTGCTTTTATGCTGTCCCCAACTTCCCTTGTCAGCCATGGTTGATATGGTTCCCTTAGCATATTTCGGCTTCCTTGGGATGAATTTCTGCTTTGCCTCCCAAGCTCTTGCAATTGCTGTTCCAGTGTCTTCCCTGCCAGGCTAGACTCCCCTTCTAATTAACTCTGACCAGCCCCTCCCTCATGCATTTGTAGTCCCTTTACTCAATTGTAATGCTGTTACGTTTGATTCCAGCTTCTCACTCACACTACAGGGTGTATTCCATCATATTACAGCCACTGCGCCCTTGGGGTTCCTTCACTTTCAGCTCCCTAATTAAGTCTACCTTATTACCCATCAATAAATCAAGATTACATGTTCCCTAGTCGGTTCTATCACAAACTGCTCCAAGCAAAACCTCAAACGTTCCATTTCTTGAGATCCACTACCACCTGGTTTTCTCAAACCACTTACGTATGAAGTGTTCCATGATTGTTGGAATTATGCCTTTCTTAGCCTTTTCTATCTCCTGGCTTGTTTTCTTCTGCAGATCCTAACTACTGTTAGGAGACCTATACAATAAGTCTGACAAGATATCTTTTTCTTTGCAGTTCCTCAACTCTAACCAAACATTTTATGACTCTATATTATTTCTTACTATCAATTTAACTTAATCTCTTTCTAACAAGGCAAGCCCATTCCCTCTGTCCATTTGAAAGGACACATCATTGGATGTTTCATTTCCCAGTCCTAACACCCTTGCAGCCACATCTTTGTTATACTCACAATATTATACCTGCCAGTTTCAACTGTCCAACTGAAAGATTTACTAGGATTTCTGTATTCCAACAACTTGCAATTATATGGCCTCTTTAGCATGGCAAAAATGCCCCAGGATTTTCAAATGGTAGCAATAAGAAGAACATTTTGACAATGAACCACATATTCTAGCAGATGACTCAAAGCTTAATCAAAGGTAGAGTTTAATGGAGGAAAGAAAGGTGCATGGGTTTAGGGAGAGAATTTCAGAGCTTGAGGGTTAGCCAGCTGAAAGAATGAACATCTTCCAAAAACGAACCATTATCATTGACCCACCTCTGAGCAGAGTTATAAGGGAAACCACTCTATGTTCTTGTAACAACTGGCTCAACTTATACTGAAGGTAATTGTCACAATATGCTTCAAGCGTGTTCTTAAAGAGAATCCGTCCACCCATTAATAAGTGATGCAACCAGTCTGGCATGCGAAAAACAACACGTCCTGCAATTCAAGACGAAAATGATTAGCAAAATAAATTCATCTCCAAACGCAGCATATATTTGAGCATTTTGGCTCTGACCACCATTGTTCTTAGCGGTTGATTTATTTTTATGGTTAAAAAAATGACAGGATTCAAGGAAACAAGCACAGCAATGTGGCTCCTGGCACTCCCATATGGACAAACCAGCAACTCTCAAGCTACCTGTAATGTGATGTCCGTATCTAGCCTGAAGTAGGATTTTTCCATAAGCTCTCTCCAATTTTATCCCAAATAAATGTATGCAATTCATTATGTGTAGACAAGACTAGGTCAACATTATTAAATTTGATCCAACAATACCCACTGTGTTAAATGGTATCCAAATGCGTATTTTCCTTGTAGTTTTGCTCATCTTTGCAATTGCTCCTCATGCATTCTTTGCACTAACATTGAACTTGAACAATTGCACCGACATAACAACTTTAACACTGTAAAACACACTACACAAGAGCATTAAAGGACGAATTTAAGTGTACAAAAGTAATACTGTTTGGTCAAATGCTTAGTCAAAGGAGGAAGGGAGAGGCAGGGAGGCTTGAGAAAGGACTCCCCAAACAGATAGGCAGCTCAAGGAGTGACAACCAACTGTGGCATTAAGGATGCACATAAGATCAGAATTGGAGAAAAGCAGAGATCACAAATGCAGTAGAGTTGGAGGAGATAAAGATAGGAGGAATAAGGACATCGATCAGAGTTCAGGATGGGCATGTTCCAGTAAGGAGGAAGGTTGAGGGTGACAAGGTAAAGGACCCTTGGATGGAGGGAAGTTATGATTAGATTAGATTAGATTACTTACAGTGTGGAAACAGGCCCTTCGGCCCAACAAGTCCACACCGACCCACCGTAACGCAACCCATCCCCTTACCCTTACACTTACCCCTTCACCTAACACTATGGGTAATTTAGCATGGCCAATTCACCTAACCTGCACATCTTTGGATTGTGGGAGAAAACCGGAGCACCCGGAGGAAACCCACGCAGACACGGGGAGAATGGCTGTGTGGAGTTTGCACAGTCACCTGAGGCGGAAACTGAACCCGGGTCTCTGGGGCTGTGAGGATGCAGTGCTAACCACTGTGTCACCGTGCTGCCCACAATGAATTTAGTCAAAAGAATAAAAGAAGCAAATGTAAGGTTTAGGAAACTAAAACCAGTCAGGGCCCATGAGGAATATAAAGAAAGCAGGAAAGCAGGGAATTAGGAGAGCAAGACGGAGTATTGAAATGACCTTGGCAAGTAGAGTTAAAGAAAATCCTAAGGCATTCTATTAAAACAAGAGGATAATGACAAAGAAGGCAGGACCACTAAAGGATAAAGGAGGGAATTTGTGCTTGGAGGCAGGGGATGTGGATGAGATTCAAAATGAGTACTTTACGCCAGTGTTCACCCAGGAGAAAGATACGCAGGATAGTGAGATTTGTGTGGAGCTTGCTAATATGCTAGGGTATTTTGAGACCGAGCAAGAAGTGGTGTTGGGTCTTTTGAAGAGCATTAAGGTGGATAAGTCTCTATGGCCCAACGGGATCTATCCAAGGTTACTGAGAGCCAAGAAAGGAGATTGTTGGGGCCTTCACCACTATTCTTGTAACCCTGTTAGCAACTAGAGGGGTCCAGGAGGACTGATGAGTAGCTAGTGTTATTTCTCTGTTCAAGAAGAAGAATAGGGATAATCCAGAAAACTACAGACCAGTGAGTCCCACACTGGTAGTTGGGAAGCTATTAGAGAGAATTCTTAGGAATAGGATTGACATGTTTCGACCAGCATGGCCTAACTAGGGACAGTTAGCATGGCTTTGAGAGGGGCACGTCATGTCTTACTAACTTGATTGAATTTTTCAAGGTGGAGACAAAGGTGATCGATGAGGATACAGCAGTGGATGTTGTCTACATGGATTTTAGTACGGCTTTCATCAAGATTCCTCATGGGATGCTCATCCAAAAGATTAAGATGCATGGATCCATGGTAACGTAGCCACATAGATTCAGAATTGGCTTGGAAGGCAGAGAGTAGTGATGGAAGGGCATTTTTCTGGCTGGAGGTGTTCCGCAGGGTTCTGTATTGGAACCTCTGTTGTTTGTGATATATATATAAATGACTTGGATGAAAATGCAGATGGCTGGGTTAGTAAGTTCAAAGAAAATTGGTGGAGTTGTGGACAGTGGAGAAGGTTGTCAAAGGATAGAGCGAGATATAGGACAGTTGCAGATTAGATTAGATTAGACTTACAGTGTGGAAACAGGCCCTTCGGCCCAACAAGTCCACACCGACCCGCCGAAGCGCAACCCACCCATACCCCTACATTTTACCCCTTACCTAACACTACGGGCAATTTAGCTTGGCCAATTCACCTGACCTGCACATCTTTGTGACTGTGGGAGAAAACCGGAGCACCCGGAGGAAACCCACGCAGACACGGGGAGAATGTGCAAACTCCACACAGTTTGTCGCCTCGGGAGACATATGGTGTACTTTTTCTTAGCTTCCACACTGTATCTTTACCGCACTTCTTTAATAGTGGCACCACGTTTGCCAACCTCTAGTCTTCCGGCATCTCACTTGTGACTATCGATGATACAAATATCTCAGCAAGAGGCCCAGCAATCACTTCTCTAGCTTCCCACAGAGTTCTTGGATACACCTGATTAGGTCCTGGGGATTTATCCACCTTTAACCGTTTCAAGACATCCAGCACTTCCTCCACGGTAATGTGGACATTTTGCAAGATGTCACCATCTATTTCCCTACAGTCTATATCTTCCATATCCTTTTCCACAGTAAACACTGATGCAAAATACTCATTTAGTATCTCCCCCATTTTCAGTGGCTCCACACAATGGCTGCCTTGCTGATCATTGAGGGGCCCTATTCTCTCCCTAGTTACCCTTTTGACCTTAACATATTTGTAAAAACCCTTTGGATTCTTCTTAATTCTATTTGCCAAAGCTATCTCATGCCCCCGTTTTGCCGTCCTGATTTCCCTCTTAAATATACTCCTACTTTCTTTATACTCTTCTAAGGATTCACTCGATCTATCCTGTCTATATGCTTCCTTCTTTTTCTTAACCAAACCCTCAATTTCTTTATTCATCCAGCATTCCCTATTCCTACCAGCCTTCCCTTTCAACTTGACAGGAATATACTTTCTCTGGATTCTTGTTATCTCATTTCTGAAGGCTTCCCATTTTCCAGCTGTTCCTTTACCTGCGAACATCTACCTCCAATCAGCTTTTAAAAGTTCTAGCCAAAGACTGTCAAAATTGGCCTTTCTCCAATTTAGAACTTCAGCTTTTAGATCTGGCCTATCCTTTTCCATCACTATTTTAAAACGAAGAGAATTATGGTCGCTGGCCCCAAAGTGCTCCCCCAGACACCTCAGTCACCTGCCCTGCCTTATTTCCCAAGAGAAGGTCAAGTTTTGCACCTTCTCTAGTAGGTACATCCACATACTGAATCAGAAAATTGTCTTGTACATACTTAACAAATTCCTCTCTATTTAAACCTTTAACACTATGGCAGTCCCAGTTGATGTTTGGAAAGTTAAAATCCCCTACCATAACTGCCCTAATATTCTTACAGATAACTGAGGTCTCCTTACAAGCTTGTTTCTCAATTTCCCTCTGACTATTTGGGGGGGGGTCTATAATACAATCCCAATAATGTGATCATCCCTTTCTTATTTCTCAGTTCCACCCAAACAACTTTCCTGGATGTACTTCCGGGAATATCCTCCCTCAGCACAGTTTTAATGCTATCCCTAATCAAAAATGCCACTCCCCCTCCTCTCTTGCTTCCCTTTCTATCCTTCCTGTAGCATTTGTATCCTGGAACATTAAGCTGCCTGCCCTGCCCATCCCTGAGCCATGCTTCTGTAATTGCTATGATATCCCAGTCCCATGTTCCTAACTATGCCCTGAGTTCATCTGCCTTCCCTGTTAGGCCCCTTGCATTGAAATAAATGCAGTTTAATTTGTTAGTCCTACCTTGTCCCTGCCTGTCCCGACTGTTTGACTCACTTCTGTTCTCAGCTGTACCTGTCACAGATTGATCTCTTTCCTTACTATCTCCCTGGGTCCCAACCCCCCACCTTACTAGTTTAAATCCTCCCAAGCAGTTCTAGCACATTTCTCTGCCAGTATATTAGTCCCCTTCCAATTAAGGTGCGATCTGTCCTTCTTTGGGAGATCAAATGTAAAGGAAACGTTTACACTTAAGAGTCAGCCCCTCAACAGCATTGATGTACAGAGGGATCTTGGGATTCAAGTCAACAGCTTCCTAGAAGTGGCCACACAAATAGATAGGGTAGTAAAAGCAGCTCATAGCATGCTTGCCTTTATTGATTAGGGAATTGAGTACAAGAGTTGGGATGTAATGAAGCATCTTTTTAAGACTTTGGTTAGGCCACACTTAAGAGAATTGTGTTCAATTCTAGTTTCTACGTTACACAAAGGATTTGGGGAGGGTGCAGAAGAGGTTTACCAGGATGCTGCCTGGATTAGAGTCAGGGCTAAAAGTAGGGCTAGAAAAACTTGGGTTATTTTCTTTGGAGCGGCAGAGGCAGAGAGGAAACTTGATAGATGTGAGATGTGAGAAACTATAAAAATGTGAGATGCATCGGTAGGGTTGACAGTCAGAATCTTTTTCCCAGAGTTGAAATGTCTAATACTATGGGGCATGTATTTAAGATAAAAGGGGAAAAGTTCAAAGATGATGGGAGGGGCAAGTTGTTTACACAACGTAGCAGGTGCCTGGAATGCGCTGCCACAGGTGGTGGTGGAGGCAGATAAAATATGGGCACTTAGCGGGCTTTTAGAAATATGCAAGGAAGAGAGATATGGACCAAGGGCAGACAAAAGGGACTATTTTAATTTGGCGGCATGTTCAGGACAACAACATGGTCTGAAGGGCCTATTCTTGTGCTGTACAGTTCTATGTTGCCACGAACACATCACAGGAGGAAGAGATGAATTGGAAATTTTGTGGATTATCGATATCAATATCTACACAACCTGAAACATCTAAATATTGGAATGTTGAGCTACCAGTCTTGTCCTTCTCTCAACTAAGTTTTTTATAATGGCTACAACATTGTAAATTCACGTACCAACCCAGCCTCTAAGTTCATCTGTCTAATTTGTTAACTCCTTATACTAAAATAAATACACTTCAGACATACTCCAACATGTTCATTAACCTAATCCTGCCTGTTCTTCTCCACACTTACTTTTAAATTTACCTGATTCAAGCAACTTTTAAAATTGCCTGACTTTTCCCTTCAAATGAATGAGCTGACTATGGAGGTGAGGCAAATGTCAGCAGTTACATGCAAAAAATGACCAATACAGGTGAGTTATCAATATCTTCACCTAAGTAGAGATGTTTAAATTGTGAATATATTTGCTTTTAAATAATCTTTGTTGACAAGAATGTTGCAGAAATGGTCAACATAAAAGACTGAGCAAACCAATACCTGAAGCTTATGACCTTGGCGATAAAACCTTTCTTACCAGGGAAAGGACAAAAGCAACTCATAATTTTGATCAACTTGACAATATAATCAATACAATTTTATGTGTTGAGTTTATGAAGGAACATTAGATGTTCCATATTCTCCAATATTTCAACTGATGCTATGCCTCAATGTGTTGTGATAGTTAGAGGAAAATAGGCATTCAAATAGGACGATTTTGTAGCTTGTGCCTCTGTAGAAATTCACCAGTCTGTTTCAGGTCTAGATTCAGTGGTCACAGTTTGAGTGCTCAATAGAGAGACTCAAGACCAGCCTGAAATTGGTGTATATTTCGATCATTTAAGACAAGCCAGGGAACTATAGACCGGTGAGCCTGACCTTGGTGGTGGGCAAGTTGTTGGAGGGAATCCTGAGGGACAGGATGTACATGTATTTGGAAGGGCAAGGACTGATTCGGGATAGGCAACATGGCTTTGTGCGCGGGAAATCATGTCTCACAAACTTGATTGAGTTTTTTGAAGTAACAAAGAAGATTGATGAGGGCAGAGCAGTAGATGTGATCTATATGGACTTCAGTAAAGCGTTCAACAAGGTTACACATGGGAGACTGTTTAGCAAGGTTAGATCTTATGGAATACAGGGAGAATTAGCCATTTGGATACAGAACTGGCTCAAAGGTAGAAGACAGAGAGGGTGGTGGTGGAGGGTTGTTTTTCAGGCTGGAGGCCTGTGACCAGTGGAGTGCTACAAGGATCGCTGCTGGGCCCTCTACTTTTTGTCATTTACATAAATGATTTGGATGCGAGCATAAGAGGTACAGTTAGTACGTTTGCAGATGACACCAAAATTGGAGGTATAGTGGACAGCGAAGAGGGTTACCTCTGATTACAACAGGATCTGGACCAGATGGGCCAATGGGCTGAGAAGAGCCAGATGGAGTTTAATTCAGATAAATGCGAGGTGCAGCATTTTGGGAAAGCAAATCTTAGCAGGACTAATACAGTTAACGGTAAGGTCCCAGGAAGTGTTGCTAACAAAGAGACCTTAGAGTGCAGGTTCATAGCTTCTTGAAAGTGGAGTCGCAGGTAGATAGGATAGTGAAGGCAGCGTTTGGTATGCTTTCCTTTATTGGTCAGAATATTGAGTACAGGAGTTGGGAGGTCATGTTGCGGCTGCACAGGACGTTGGTTAGGCCATTGTTTGAATATTGTGCGCAATTCTGGTCTCCTTCCTATCGGAAAGATGTTGTGAAACTTGAAAGGATTCAGAAAAGATTTACAAGGATGTTGCCAGGGTTGGATGATTTGAGCTACAGGGAGAGGCTGAAAAGGCTGGGGTTGTTTTCCCTGAAGTGTCAGAGGCTGAGGGGTGATCTTATAAAGGTTTACAAAATTATAAGGGGCATGGATAGGATAAATAAACAAAGTCTTTTCCCTGGGTCGGGAATCCAGAGCTAGAGGGCATAGGTTTAGGGTGACAGGGGAAAGATATAAAAGTGACCTAAGGGGAAACGTTTTCACGCAGAGTGTGGTACATGTATGGAATGAGCTGCCAGAGAATGTCGGGGAGGCTGGTACAATTACAACATTTAAAAGGCAACATTTAATGGGTATATGAATAGGAAGGGTTTGAGGGATATGGGCCGGGTGCTGGCAGGTGGGACTAGATTGGGTTGGGATATGGACGGGTTTGTTTCCATGCTGTCCATCTCCATGACTTTATAACTGCTGTCCTTGCCCTTCATTCTAAGGTGGGCATGCTGTTCCTGAATTCTCACTATTGTACTTTTAAAAGGCTACCACGTTCTAAATGTGCATTTACCTGCAAGTAGCTGTCTAATGATATTAATTTTAATTTTGAGAACAAATTGCTTTTGTTAGATACGTAAAGAGAAACTTTTTTTTCTAATGAAATAATTCTTAACAAGGTATCTTATCATTTGAGGAGAAAGTGAGGACTGCAGATGCTGGAGATCAGAGCTGAAAATGTGTTGCTGGAAAAACGCAGCAGTTCAGGCAGCATCCAAGGAGCAGGAGAATCTATGTTTCAGGCATGAGCCCTTCTTATCTTTTGATCCAGCTGGTTACAGAGTAAAATTAGAAAAGACATTTTTCACACAAAGCTTGGTGAAAATCTGAACTCTTTCCATCAAAAGTGTGTGGACACAGAAATAAGACCTTTAGTAAAGATTAATTGATATTTAAGGAGAGCAAGTAATATAGAGCCAAGATAGCTAAGTGGTGTTGAGGCCCGAATCAGCCATGTTCGGATTGAGGTGTCAGAACTGGATAGGAAGGAGAATGACCTATTCCTGCTCTTACATTCCTATAACTGTCAGCAAGCAGGCTTAAAATGATAGTGTAATAGTGGTCCAATGACGGCATGAAATGGAAAGCAACGTTCAAACTATAAACATAACACTACGGGGCAGAATTATTTATTACTTGTTCAATCAAAGTTATTGGTGTTACATTAAAAAAGACTCTCAGCAAAAAGACAATAGTGATCTCATAACAGATGACCATCTGACTCTGCTATGCCTGCATCCACAATAAATGTAGAAGTCATGTTAAGGTTGGACAACTGTATCAATGTAAAGCATGATATCACATTCAAGGAGCCACAAGTCTGGAGGATGCAGTTTTCTATAAATGCAATTTTCAGGTTGAATGTCTGACAGTCAGAAAACTCACTCACCCACATAAATCAGATAATCGTAAACACCATCTAACGTCATCATTTCCATGAAGTAGTTCTGGTTATATTTCTTCTCTGTGTTTTCAGAACGATTGGCATTATTTTTATACAAGTCATTAAAAAGCTGAAAGAAAGGCAATATTAACTGATGAACCTCATCCCTTCTACAATATTTAAACATGGTACTTCACATTTACACCTGCTATCATTTACTTTCCATGATTATTCATGCATTTTAAACAGGAAAAACTGCAACTAATATTTTTCATGATGGTGTGAGTGAGTCAGAGGACCAAGTAAGATGCCTTAAGTGTTATAAAACGAAAATTGAACATTGATAGGAAGTGAGTAAGTATACAAAGAATCTGACATTTTTAGTCAATCTGCCCTCAAATTGTGTACAATAAAATGAACATGTATGATGAGATTATGTTGTCCTTGTTTTTTTTTCCAAGAGGGGTTGTAAAAAGCAGAGGTTCCGATTTAGGACATAGAACATAGAACAATACAGCACAGTACAGACCCTTCGGTCCTCAATCTTGTGCCAACCTGTGAAACCGATCTGTAGCCCATCTAACCTCCGCCATTCCATCATTATCTATATATTTATCAAATGACTATTTAAATCCCCTTAAAGTTGGCGAGTCTACTACTGTTGCACGCAGGGCATTCCATGCCCTTATTACTATGTGAAGAACCTACCTCTAACATCTGTCCTATATCTATCAGCCCTCAGTTTAAAGCTATGTCCCCTCGTGCTAGCCATCACCATCAGAGGAAAAAAGCTCTCACTGTCCATCCTATCTAACTCTCTGATTATCTTGTATGCCTCAATTAAGTCACCTCTTAATCTCCTTTCCAACAAAGACATCAAGGCCTCAGCCTTTCCTCATAAGACCTTCCCTCTATACCAGGCAACACCCTATTAAATCTCCTCTGCATCCTTTCCAAAGCATCCACGTCTTTCTTATAATGCAGTGACCAGAACTCTATGCAATACTCCAAATGCATCCGCACCTGAGTTTTGTACAGCTGCAATATGCCGACATGGCTCAGAAAGTCAATCCCTTGAACAATAAAAGCTAACACACCATATGACTTCTTAACAACTCTATCAACCTGCGTGGCAACTTTCAGGGATCTGTACACATGGACAGAGTTCTCTCTGATCATCCACACTACCAAGAATCTTACCATTAGCCCAGTACTCTGCATTCCTGTTACTCCTTCCAAAATGAATCACCTCACACTTTTCCACATTAAACTCCATTTTCCACCTCTCAGCCCAGCTCTGCAGCTTATCTATGTCCCTCTGTAACCTACAACATCCTTCTGCATGATCCACAACTCCATCTGGATAACTTGTAACACTGAAGCGCCCTAACTGAGCCTTCATGTCTCATCTTTACGTAAGCCTCCTTCTTCCTTTTCACAAGAGATTCAACTTCTTCAGTAAACCACGGTTCCCTCGCTTGACCACTTCCTCTGTGCCTGACAGGTACGTACTTACCAAGGACATGCAGAATCTGTTGCTTGCACAAGCTTCACATTTCTATTGTCCCCATCCCCTGCAGTTTCCTTTCCAATCCCATGCATTCTAAATCTTGCCTAATCACATCATAATTGCCTTTCCCCCCACTTACAACTCTTGCCTTGCAGTATATACCTACATAACTGAATTGTGGTCACTATCACCAAAGTGCTCACCTACCTCCAAATCTAACCCCTGGCCCTGGTCATGAGCCAGTACCAAATAAAACGTGGGCTCGCCCCTTGCTGGCCTATCCACATGCTGTGCCAGGAAACCCTCCTGCACACATTGGTCAAAAACTGACCCATCTAAGATACCCGAACTATAGTATTTCCAGTCAATATTAGAAAAGTTAAAGCCCCCATAACAGTTACCGCTACTTTCACTCCTATCGAGAATTATCTTTACTATCCTTTCCTCTACATCTCTGGAACTCTTCGGAGGTCTATAGAAAACTCCCAACAGGTTGACCTCTCCTTTCCTGTTTCTAACCTCAGCCCATACTACCTCAGTAGACGAGTCCTCATCAAATGTCCTTTCTGCCACCATAACACTGTCCTTGACTAACAATACTCCCCACACCTTTTACCAACCTTCCTGTTCTTACTGAAACATCTAAACCCTGGAACCTGCAACAATCATTCCTGTCCCAGCTCTACCCATGTCTCCAAAATGGCCACAACATCGAAGTCCCAGGTACCAACCCATGCTGCAAGTTCACCCACCTTATTCCAGATGCTCCTGCCATTGAAGTAGATACACGTCAAACCACATTCCTGCCTGCTTGACCTTGAAATCTTATTCATGACCTCACTACTCTCAACCTCCGGGACACTGGAACTACAGTTTAGGTTCCCATCTCCCTGCTGAATAAGTTTAAATTCTCCCAAAGAGCATTAGCAAATCTACCTCCCCCAACACCCCGGATATTGATATCCCTCTGGCTCAGGTGTAGACCACCCTGTTTGTAGATGTTCTATCTACACAAGAATGAGCCCCAATTATCCAGGTATCTGAATTCCTCCTTCCTGCACCATCGCTGTAGCCATGTGTTCAACTGCTCTCTCTCCCTTTTCCTAGCTTCGCTAGCATGTCGCATGAGTAACAAACCAGAGATAACAACTGTTTCCTCTAGCTTTAAGCTTCCAGCTAGCTCCCTGAATTTTTCCATTACATCCCCATGCCTTTTCTTATCTATGTTGTTGGTGCCTATGTGGACCGCAACTTGGGGCTACTCCCCTTCCCCCTTAAGGGGCCCAAAACACGAGCTGAGACATCACGGACCTTTGCACCTGGGAGGCAACACATCAATCACAAATCTCTCTCATTCCGATAGAATCTCCTATCTGTCCCCCTAACTATGGAGTCCTCAATGACTAATGCTCTCTTCCTCTCCCCCCTTTCCTTTTGAGCAACAGGGACAGACTCTGTGCCAGAGACCTGTATCCCTGGTACGTTGTCCCCCAGAACAGTATCCAAAACGGTATACTTGTTATTGAGGGGATTTGTCTAGAATTAGGCCATTTTGGTTCTGGCTAACAGATAGTGCCTAAGGCAATAATCAGGGAAAAGGTCTTTCAGATTTTTTTTGAAAACATTTGTACAATGAAAGGGAAGTGACCAGTTCTCCCAATTCAGGGATTTTTCTCGTTTGGTTTAGTTTTTAGCAAGCGGTCTGTTCAAAGCTACTAGTCAAAGAAAGCGGCTGCAGTGAAAAGAGAGTTCCATGCTTCGGCCAATGATCCCTGGCTGATTCTCTCTGCCATCTCTCTCCCCTGTAAGAACCTGTGTTTGAATCAAGGGATGTGTTTATAGGATGTTACAGAAAATCGGAACAGCTCTTTGTTAAGCGTGGAGGATATCATGTCAGTCCGGTTTTCAAATAGTTGTATTTCTGAATTCTGTTTTCTCTTGCTTGTGTTTCATTTGGTAGTCTGTAAATCACTGCTGTTTTGTTTGAAACTAAATGGTTTGATCAGCGGCATCATTCCTGGAATATCCACCTTACAATCTTTAAGCTTTTTTTATTGGGCATTGGCAAAGACTACCCTGACTGTCAAAGATGATCATGAATGATCCACCTCAATTCAACCTTCCTGAGTTATCCCCATATCTCTCAAATACCTTCATATCCATTAAAAAAATCTAAAATAAATTTGGAATATAGCAGAGAAGAATTATTACTGAATTTGAAATGTCCTCTAGACATACATTTCTCAAAAACAGCACTAAATCCTGACTCTTGAAAATAGGTGTGGTAGACAGTTGCTGCTGCAATATATAAATATTATTAAACAGTGTTAATTTTGAAAATGATTAGGTTTTTCGCAAAGTTGCAATGTGAAAGCATTTACTTCAACTTTTTCGCTGACGATTTGCTTCTCGTTAAACTACAAATTGTAGTGTGAATTTTTCAAATAGCCATCATACACCTACATAATCACATATCAAAGATCAATAGACTAGCATCGCCACCTTCCAAAGTTTAACATTAGCCAAGTCTCAAATTAAGTGTCCAAGTTCAAAATGATTAAATTCATCACAATTATTCATTACTTTGAGATTACCAAATACATGGACAAACATTTGGGAGTCTATTGCAAATGTTAATCATAATATAATCTCAACTGCAGAGTAGATGATGAATATCTAAAAAAAACTGAAAGAACCGCAGATGTTGGAAATCAGAAACAAGAACAGAATTTGCTGGAAAAGCTCAGCACGTCTTGCAGCATTTGTGGATAGAAATCAAGAGTTAATATTTCAGATCCAGTGATCCCTCTGAAGAATCTACTGAATAAGAATTGTGTTACAATTTCAGCAAGCACTGAATTACCAAGTGTGATTTAAGAAAAAAAGGTCAATATGTAACATTGATTGGCTCTTCCCACAAATTACCTGCCAAATATACTGGCTCTCAAATTTACCTTTTTGTTGTTTTCCGAAGTAGGACTGAGAATGGTGAGTTCTGGTCTACTTGGTTTAGGTTTGGGAGCCTCACAGGAGTTAATAAATGCTGTGAGGAATGACTCCAGATGTTGGCCTTTCTGCAACCGAAACAGGGAAATAAATGCAGCTTTATACATGCTGCACATGTTGTACAATTTGAAAGAAAGGCAGACATAAAATGAGGAAGGTGCAGCTAAATATAAAGTAGCGTAGGGAATGCCATTGTACTTATGTTACTTTTCAATTTGATTAATAGCTTCTTTAAAGAAAATATCGAACAAATACATTTTCTACTTCATAGAAGTTATAGTTTCAATGAACAATAGCTAGAGAAAGTCACATGGAGTTGTCAGATCTCGGTCAGTGCAACAGCAAATAGACAACAATTTGGCCTCCATTCTAGAGAAAAATGATATACATGCCAGCTTCTGATAGCGATCCAGCACCGCCTGCTAAGAACTGCACACCACTTTGTTTGCTTCAACCCCATAGTTAAACAATCTGCCCATATGCACATAACCAAAAAGGTTGTCACGTGAATGGCAAAGCATATTCAGCACCTTGGAACCAAGCACATGAATGCAGCAGAAAAAAGAACTCGTGGTTCACTTACTCAGATGTGCATGAAATAGTGCATCACTAGCCCTATTTAGGCAACGAACCAATTAAAACAATTGATCATTCTTCATCCTAAATGCAGTCTCCTTAGCTCGGGGCTCATCCATCCGTATGCTTTTTTCTTTTTCTTTCCTTTTTCATCTTTTTTTTTTACTAAGAGTTTAAAGTTGCTTTTTTTAAAAGAAAACAAAACTTGGAGCAGCTGAGGGCCTGAATGGAGTGGTGCAGAGCAGGCTTGAGCCCAGAGCACAGGGAGCTGGAGGCATTGAGCAGAGCAGGGACATTTGTTGGACTGGGGACTGGTGCAGGCAGTCAGCGGCTTGAGGGGCCAGTCAGACTACATGTGGAAGCCCCTCAACTGAATGTAATGTTTATCTGTAATCTGTTTGTCTGACTGTAGGCTTATTCTTTTAGCTGCATGTCTTATTTTCTAACTTACCTATGAATCACTAAGGTAAAGTGACCTTTTCTTTCTTTATTTCTCTTCGTAGCAAGGTTTGTACCTAGGTACACCACCATGAGGGTGACATTGTAAACGTTTTACTTTACTTCCGTACATGAGCACATGTGACAATAAAACCTAAACTCTAATTCTAATTTTATTTATTATTTTGGATTATTGCAATTTGATGATCAGTTGAACAAATTTATTTAGGATGAATTTGGCCTGACCATGTGACAAAGTTAATAGTTAAAATTGTAAGATGCTATCAGACTGAGTTACTTATCAGTTTCTGACAGGCCCTTTGTACTACTAGATTTGTCATGTCATAAATAAACTGATCCTAACCAGGTTCCTCCATCATATTAACATCAGTCAGAATTTCAACGGATGCACATTCATAAAAAGGATGAGTTGCAATGACAATCCATCAAAGGCCTCGGCCAAGTGGGTTGATTGCAGCTCAGAACAGACTTGCAACATCACATGGCAGATTGAGTTCAGCTGAGTGCAAAGAATAAGCTCAAACAAAAAAAAAACTTACTCAAAAATTCAGCAGCAACTATTGAGATAAACAAAGGTTTCAGCATTTCAAGCTGGAGCCTTTGTCAAAATTTTGACTTGCTGAATGTTTCTCTCACTTGTTTCAAATTTCTACTAGCTGCAAGTTATGGTTTAAACGTGAAGTCAGTTAGGAATCTTCTAACATAACAAATGGATCAGCTTATTCACGGAGGTTTGGACAGATTGACAGCAAGATTTCCTCTGAGTTTTCATTAATGAGAATGGTCTGTATATTAGGACCCTCTTCCTAAAGGTGATACATGTGGCATTGACCAATAATATTCAAGGAATATATTCAGATCAGTTCATGGCAAGACCAAGTTATAAAGATGATTGAGGAAATATTATCCAAAGGTGAAAAGCAATAGTTAATCTCATTTTGCATAAATTCACATTCAACCTTAGGACTATCTCACTTTAGCAGTAAGTTTGAAAATGAAAACAGGGAAAGCCTTGAACTTAACACACTACTAAGAAAATTCAATTGAAAGCTTAATTTACAGTTAAGAGCAGATAAACTATGTTGCTGCTTTCCAAATTTTGTCTATTTTGTACATATGTATCAGGTGTATAAATAGCCATTTGGTCATTAAGAACTAGAGAATTGATGAAAAAAAATGAAGATCTGCTAAAGCTTTCCATTTCATCAGGACATTTTGTACAAACAAATTCAAAGGGAAAACTAACATTTATACTGTATAAGAGAAGAATATCGATTAGTTGGTAAATTGCCTGTTGCAACAGAAAAGAGAGTCATTCATTGGTTCATTTCTCAGGACAATACCTTGATGAATCAAAGTCAACCAACCTGGTTTAAAATTTTAAAGCCTGGCTGTTACCAGTCAATCAACATTAATGGATGCAGTCTCCATAGCAACGTCTCTACGTATCAGATTTTATTTTCTAAACAATTAGGATTCTCCTCTTATGGTTTTCCCTTTGGATTTGTATTCTTGTAAAATATCCTGACCACAACGAAAGGCTTCAACAAAATTTTTTTTTTCAGCAGATTCCGTACTATCAAGTTCCTATTTGTGTCTCTGAGGTTCAATGTGCACGTAGATCAAATCTGGGCTAACAACATTTTTCTTAACTTGTCTGTAGATTGAACAATTACACTTTCTATTGAAATCATTCAAGAGTGTATCAAACACAAGGTAGTGGCAGTTTTCATTTCCAAATGCACTGATTATGTTAAATGAAACAGTTCCAAAACTGAATGGGCGTTTGTGAAATATTACTCTTGTACATTCCCCAGCAATCCATTCTAGGTGAAAACCTGGGAACATGTGATCTGCTCACCTTGACTGACAATATTGTGCAGATGAATCACTGTAAATAAAAAAGATATTGGAACTTACCTCCTTGATGAGTTTTCCAGGGACAGACTTGATAATCTTCCCTATAACAGATAACACCATAGCATATTTGAGGAATCCTAATTCAGTTATTAACAAATTATTGCATTCTGTTTCCAAGTGGTTTGTACTCCAGCTCTATTCAAACAACTTCTCTCTACAATTTAAGTGTTTGTTATATCCATTGAGTATTCGTTACCAAATTCACTAATACTTTCAGCTTTCATTGTCAGTTCATACTTTCTCATTCCCTCCAGCCTGTGTTGCGATTTAGCTATATAGTAGGAAATTACAACATTTCTCTCAATGGACAAACTCATAACGACACATACACAATCCCCAATTTTAACTCAAAATCTGGATGATTGAAATCAATTCCTCTGAGAGATCTTTTTCGTATTCTCTTGCACAATACTGGCAAGAGTGATTTCAAGATTGAAGAGTGTAAAAACTGAGGTGGATGCATGATATCAGCACATACACAAAGAAAGGTGCTGAAGGTGATGGTCAGGGTGGGGAGAGCTGGAAACTAAGGGCAGATAATTGTTTGTGGGGCCTTGAGTGTAATCCTGCTCCTCTGGTCCCCAAAGAATCCTTCCAATGACAAACAAAATTTAAACTTTGTACCTCCTAGCCTTACTCCAATTTGGCACTGTCTGACTGTCCACAATTTTAATTATCAATCTCATTGCAGCATAAATGATGTCAATGGGTCATGACCTTCACGTTGGAAATATCATTCTAGTTAAAACAGCAGAGGGCTGGAGTGAGGCATTAAACCCCCAATCACTATTCCAGCTTCTCTACCAAACCTTGTGAACTCAATCAAAACTGGGCAGTATTAATCAAGCTGAGGTGAAGGCAGTACGTGAAGGTGTCAAGAAAAGTTCCAGAACTGATCTAAATCAGAGTTCATTCTTTATTCAGAACTGGATCCATTTAATATGTTCCAAACACATTTCAAAACCTCCCCAGGTTAGAGGAATCCAAAACTAATGGGCATAGGTTTAAGGTGAGAGGAGAAAGATTTTGAAGGGTTGTAGAGGGTGATGCATGTGGAATGAGCTGCCAGAGGTAGAGGCCATTATAATCACTACATTTCAAACATTTAGAGTGGTATATGAATAGGAAGAGTTTAGAGGGATATGAACCAAATGCTGGCAAATGGGACTAGATTAATTTAGGATAACTGGTTGGCATGGATGAGTTGAACCAAAGGGTCTGGTTCCATGCTATACAATTCAATGGCGCAATGACATGATTACTCAATTTTATAAAAGTACACAATCCCAACATAAAATTTAAGTTCAGATAACTAATCAATCACATACATGCTATTTGAATTGTGGTCAATTTCCAAAAATATATTTTTTGAACCTGAACAAAATTGCTGGCTGGCTACAGCTTAAGGCATTATGCACCGACACCCATTGCATTGTGACAAAAGCATGTTGTTAATCAATGTTTGCATAAAGCTTCATTGATGTCTGTTATTTGCCACATGTTATTATATAAACATATAATAGCACAAGTTTCTAATTGAATTTCTTTTTAAGGTCAAGACTGTGTCTACTTCCATAATTCTGAGTCATATCAGTTACAATGATGAATTACTCATTTTATATTTTTTTAAAAAACTTGACTAAATGCAATATGCAGCATGGTCTGAAGAGATCATTATACTCACCCAGATTTACATCCGGAAGAATTTTTTCAAGAAACTGTGATTGACAGCCATCTGGGGATAAAAAATCGGCCAGGAGTTGGCTGTTGCTTAGTTCTGGGTGTTTCAGCAAATTCTATTAATAAAGTTTAAATATTAAATCAACTTCATGGTTTAACTAGAACATTTGGACCTTAAACAATCAATTTTCTAAATGGGTTATTTTAACCTACTTAATATAAGTTAGTGCTTGATTTAGAACTTACAACAGGAAATCATAGTCAGTTATACTATTATGAAATGTTCAAGTGAAGGCTGTTCATTCACAACTAATTTCTGAACTTTGTTTAAGGGCATTCTTAGATTGTTATCTTTGGAGAAAGACCCCCTTTTTCTCATCTGACCCTTGGAAATATAATTCAAAAACAAGTAAGTTTCCATATATACAGTGCTGATACCCAGTTCTCACCTCACTATAGCCCTTATCTGCTCCACTATCTCTAAATGTCAGATTGCTCAGCTGATTGAGTACAATGAGCAGTAATTTCCTACATGTAAATATTATTCATCAGCTCCACTGCTCTTCTGGTCAACTATTTAAGCTAATTGGACCATCTGCAATCTTGGTGTTATATTTGAATATATGTCGACATCACCACTAAAACTTCCAATTCTCATCTCCATGACATCATCTGATTCCACTCCTGGCTTAGTGCTATTTCCAACAAAATCCTCTCCAACACCTTTGTTACTTTTTGACTCACTAACATACCGCTGGCCAGCATGCCCAGTCCTAACCACTAAATTTGCTGCCATTCAAAACTCTGCTGCCGATCTTAATTCATATCCAAAACTATTGTAACCATAATCCCTCAACTCGTTGACCTATACTGCCGCCCTGAATAGCTAACATTTTGATTTTAAAATTCTCATCCTCATTGCCAAAGGTCTTACCTCTCCCCATCTACATAACCTTCCTCAGCTTTGTAATCATTCAAAACATTTGCACTCCAAGACGCAGGAGAGTCCCAGACTTCGATATGCCTTTAGGTTCATTGGCCCTAAGCTCTGGAATTTCCTGCTACTTTCCTCTTTGTTCAAGCTTTTGCCAGCTATTCTAATTTTTTTTTTGTGTGGGGCTTGGTGTCATATTTTGTTTTAAAATCTTTTCTCCCAGTGAAACACCCATCCTGTCAAAAGTTTCAATTACTTAGCCAAAGCAAGGGACTCTTCCAATATTTAGATTAACAGCAAAGGAGAATTATCAATTTCAAATTATTTAAAATAACAGTCCTTTGTCTAGGGTGGTTAAAAAGGCATTTGGCACACTTGCCTTCATTGGTCAGAGCATTTGAATTGGGAAGTCATGTTGAGGTTGTAAAGGACAATGGTGAGGCCTCTCCCGGACAATTGCATTCAGTTCTGGTCGCCCAGTTATAGGATTATAATCATCAAATTGGAGAGGGTTCAGAAGAGATTTACCAGGATGTTGCTGAGTATGGAAGGTTTGAGTTATAAACTAAAAGCTGAAACCACAACCATAACCATAATTAGATCCCAGATGAACCAACATCACCAGCTAGAAAATACATTGTTTGTTCTGCACTCTATTACAAGCTATTATAAGTTTTCAGTACAATCTATTGCCCATTCCTAATCACCCCCGATAGTAATGGTGAGCTGCTTCCCTAAGCTGCTGAAGACAAGGTGGTGCAGGCATTCCAGGATTTTATCCCAGTGACAGTTATAGAATGGCAATAGCGTTTCAATAATGTGCTTCCCCCCAAAAAGAAACATCAGAGGTTAAAGTAGCATATTGTCTGTCAGAATTCATATGAGAAAGGACAGACGATCAGCTAGCTAATAATGGTGGAAAACGGAACATGTGGAAATCAATTAAGATGCAATGTTACTTTGAAAGGGTCACTGATGGCATCCGTTAGTCTCACGAGACCATGGATCTGCACTTGGGAAGTCTTATTTCAATCTTTGTTGGTAGAGCAGTGTCTATTTGTGGCTATAGAGGCTTACATGGGAGTGGAAGTCTCGACTGCATTTGAAGGCACTGTCGTCCGATGTTGTCTTGGTGTTGTTTTATCCGGGGGAGGGGGTGCATTTTTCTTCAGCAGCAAGCCTCAGCTTCTCTTCTCTTTTTAAACTATGTGTAATTCCAGCCTCCAGTGAGAATAATCGCTTACAATATCATCCTACTTCTCGACGTTCATGTTTAGTGACTTTATGTCTCTCTCGCAGACATCTTTGAAATAAAGATGGGGCCACCCTTGAGCTCTCTTGCCAGAGGCCAGTTGCCCGTACAGCAGGTCTTTCGTAATCCTCCTGTCTGATGTGTGGTGTACATGGCGCATCCAGCGGAGATGATGTTGTTGGAGTAGGGTGAAGAGACTGGGTATCTGGGTGCAGGCCATAACTTCATTGATGGCAACTCAGTCAGTCCACTTGATGCCCAAGATGTGTCTCAGGCTGTGAAGGTGGAAGCGTTGAGACACTGCTCATCTGGAGTAGAGGCTCCAGGTCTTGCAGACGTAAGGCAGTGTGCTGAGGACGCAGGCCCTGTGGACTGCAACTTTGGTGTGCGTCATCAGTTTTCTGCTCTCCCAGACTCTCTGTCAGCCTGACAAATGTTGAGGCTGCTCATCTGATCAGTCTGTTGATCTCAGAGTCTAGGGAGAGACTGCCCATGATGGTAGAGCCAAGGCACGTAAACTCGTGGACTACCTTCAGCTCATAGTTGTTGATGGTAACGTTGATTGGTAACCATGAGCCAATATGCCGGTCTTCTTCAGGCTGATGGTCAAGCTGAAGTCCAGAAGTCTTGAGAAGCTGTCCACAAGGCATTGCAAATGCTCTTCCGAGTGTAATGCCAGTGCCACATCGAATGCAAACAACATGTCCCTGATGAGTAATTCATGAACCTTGGTTTTCGTCCTCAACCAGGACAGTCTGAACAGCCTCCCGTTGGATCTGGTGTGGAGATAGACACCATCAGTTGATGTTCCAAAGGCATGCTTCACCATATCTGGGAAGATGCCGCCGAACAGGGTGGGGGCAAGCACTCAACACTTCTTCACACCACTGCAAATATATCCAGGATTTTATCCCAATGAAAGCGAAGGAATGGCAATAGTGTTTCAAAAATGTGCTCTCCCCTCCAAAAAGAAACACCTGAGGTTAAAGTGGCATATTGTCTGTCAGAATTCAGATAAGAAAGGACAGACATTCTGCTAGCCAATAATGATGGAAAGCAGAACATGTGGAAATCAATTAAGATACAAAGTTACTTTGAAAGAGAACATATGCTGAGATGTTAGTTCAACTCAATCTCACAAATTTTTGTCAATTAAATGTGAACTGTCTTCCAAGATACTGATCATTAGAGGCAAACATCAAAGGGATATTTTTACCACAAAGTTGAAGAATCTTTTATTATCCAAGAAATTTACTTGGGGTTTATGTTGTTTTATCTGTTAAATTTTTATTTTTGCATAAAGGTGCAGAAAATTACCTCTCCGATGCAGGACTGAAGGTATTACAGCAGGGATGTACAGGGAGAAACAGACTCTTCTGTCCAACTTGTCCATGCCTACCTGATATCCAAAATTAATCTCGTCCCATTTGTCAGCATTTGGCCCATATCCCTCTAAAACCTTCCTATTCATTCTCATCTAAATGCCTTTTAAATGTTTTAATTGTAAAAGCCTCCACCACCACCTCTGGCAGTTCATTCCGCACACTCCCACACATCACCCTCTACAAGAAAAGGTTGCTCCTTAGGTCCCTTTTAAATATTTCTCCTCTAACGTTAAATCTACACCACCTAGTTCCAGATTCTCCCATCCTGGAGAAAAGATCTTGGCTACACATCACATCCATGCCCTCATCATTTTATAAACCTTAGCCTCTGACATTCCAGCGAAAACAGCCCCAGCCTATTCAGCCTCTCCCTACATCTCAACCCCTTCAATCATGGCAACATCCTTGTAAATCTTATCTGAACCCTTTATGTTTCACAAACGTCCAAATAACATGCCTGGCAGAGTGCTCAGAGGATGCTCTGATGTACTGGGGATGTTCTCACTAACATTTTTAACATCTCCCTGAGCTGTGCCATAGTTCTAACATGCTTCAAGGTCACTACCATCATCGCCGTGCCAAAGAAATCTTCAATGTCCTGTCTCAATGACTACCGCCCTATTGCGCTTACACCCATTGTAGAGTGCTTTGAGAGGCTCATGATGAGGCATATTAAGACTCTGCTGCCCTCCTCACTAGACACCTTGCACTTTGTGTATCGACCAAACTGTTCAACAGATGATACCATTTCCACCACACTTCATCTGGCCCTCACTCACCTGGAGAAGGAGGAAACCTACGTCAGACTACAGTTCATAGACTTCAGTTCTGCATTTAACACAATCATTTCTCAGCACCTGATTGGAAGGCAGAGTCTGCTGGGCCTAAATACCTCCCTTTGTAACTGGATCCTGGACTTCCTGACTGGGAGACCTCAGTCAGCCCGGATTGGAAACAGCATGTCCAACATCATCACCTTGAGCGTGGGGTCACCCCAGGGCTGCGTGCTCAGTCCACTGCTGTTCACCCTGCTGATACATGACTGTGCAGTCTGCACAGGTCAAATCACATCATCAAGTTCACTGACGATACGACTGTAGTGGGTCTCATCAGCGCAAATGACAAGTCAGCATAGAGAGGAGGTGCAGCAGCTAACGGATTGGTGCAGAGCCAACAACAGGTCTCTGAATGTGGACAAGACGAAAGAGATGGTTGTTGACTTCAGGAGGGTACGGAGCAACCACTCTCCACTAGACACTGACGTCTCTCATGTAGAGATTGTGAAGAGCACCAAAGGAATCCTGATGAAGGGCTTTTACCCGAAACATCAATTTTCCTGCTCCTTGGTTGCTGCCTGACCTGCTGTTCTTTTCCAGCACCACAATCTTGACTCATATACCCACTTTAGCCCATACCCCTTTAAAATCTTGAAATTTCTCTTTCTTGAATATATTCAGTGACTTTGCCTCCACGGGCTTTAGTGATAGAGAATTCCATGGGTTCACCACCATTGAGATAAGAAGTATTTCTGCATCGCAGTCCTAAATGGCCTAATCTGTATTCTGAGACTGGGGCCACAGGGCATAGACTTCCTAACCATGGAAAACATCCTTTCTGCACCTAGTCTGTACAGCCTGGTAAAATTTTGTTCATTTCAATCAAATCCACTTTCATCATTCTAAATTCTAGTGAATATAATTCTAGCCAAACCAAACTCTCCTTGTTTGACAGTCCCTCAGTATTGGCCAAATGAGCCTCTGCTGCACGTCTTCTATGGCAGGTCCATATCCTTTCTTAATTAGGGTAAACCAAAACTTCAAGCAAAACCTTGCAGGTCTTAACAAGACAATGTATAACTGCAGTAAGATATCCCTACTTCTGAACTCACATTAAAAATACGCCGACAAATTAAATTTACATACCTGCAGATATTCCTGAAACTCTTCTCGTTTAGAATTTAGGAAATCAAAGTTCTTGGATCCAATGAGTCGCTTTGAAGGAAGCTGCGCATCTGGGAAAGATCCTGAAAATACAAATCAGGCAATGAATTGCCGATAGATATGCATCCTTTTGGTTTTCTAGACACTGAACTAATCCACTGCCAAAACACAAGCTCAGGTATTGTCCCCTTGTACCCCACAGACATTGATAATTCATTTTGGTGGTTTATATTTCTGAATCAAGCCAATTAATATATAAAGACAAGAAAACAATGTTGCTGAGGTAGGAGCATCGCATTGCACCGGAGAGGCGTCTTAGAAGGGTCTTCAAATGAGGCCATCCAATCAGTGCTTAAAAATTAAAAAGTGATTACCTTACTGTAGTTATACTAGAGGCCTCCCAACTGTAAGAGGGAGATATTGGTGCAGATATGTAGGCAAATCACAAAGCTGGCAGAAAAATATGGTTACAGTTGTAGGGGACTTCAACTTTGCTAACACAAACTGAAATTGCTTTAGTGTGAGAGGATTACGTAGGGTGGAACTTATAACATGCATTCAAGAGAGCTTTTTGTGCCAATACATGGACAGTCTTGATAGACCAGTGCTAGAGCTAATACTCGGGAAAGAAGCCAGTCAAGTGGTTAAAGTTTCAGTTGACAAGAATTATGGGGATAGTGACCCCAATCTTTTCAAAGTCATTATGGAAAGGATAAGGACAGTACTGAAGTTAAGTGCCTAGCTTGACAGAAGTCCAATTTCAATTCATTAGATAGGATCTGGAAAACAGAATGGAAGCAGCTACTTGCAGATAAGTGTATATTTAGAAAGGAGGAGTATCTTAAAAGTAGTATGGAGGGAATTCAGAGCCATTGTGTACCTTTCAGAGTGAAGGGCACCATGCCCAGGGAACCAAGGATATCAAGGGATATTGAGTCTGATAAAGAAAAAGAAGGAAGCATGTGTCAGGTACAGCACATTAAAAATGGAAGATGCCATTTAAAAATAGGAAATTGCTTAAAAAGGAACTTAGGAGGGCAAAGAGCAGTCTCAAAATATTTTTAGCAGATGGAATCAAGGGAAACTTCCAGGCTTCAGCCAGCATATTAAGGCTAAGAGGATTACCAGGGACAGAGTGGGGCTTACTTGAGACCAAAGGGACAATCTGTGCAAGGAGCTAATGGATGTGAGTGACTATGTCTTTGTTACAAGTTCCACAAATAGCTTAACTAATGATGGTCAATAATGCTTCCCAGATTTGCATTTTACATCTCATTCTGAAAGATTCCTCACATCAAGATCCTCAAGTGGCTTTTTAATTGTCCTGCAAAACATGTTATAACCACTTGAGATTGGATGGGCCGGTCAAAATGATGAATTTATGAAAATGGACAATCGATGAAGCATGCTGGGAAATTGAGACTAGCCTTGACCAAAGTGACTGTTTCATAAACACGCTGCAGAATCCAGACAGGCTGTAGCTACAAACAGACAGTGTTAACCCAGCAGCTGCAGACAATACAAAATGCACTTTGACTTGTATTGAATAGAATTAACCTGAGTGCCATCCCCAGGACAATTGGAAACCCGAGTTGTTTGCCAGACACAGGAGCACCTTACACTCTAATTTGGAGAGGGCTCCCTGACCTCTGTACACCTAACACATCCAGGAATGGATACCCAAGGACCACCCTGCCATTGGCACGACAACACATGGTTGAGTCTGATTGCTCAGGATGATCAAGCCCTGATTGATCTTTGGAGGACACTAAAGACCCTCTCAAAAGGACTGGAACAACTACTAAGTATACAAATCATTGCAACACCATCCACAGGAGCAGTAGCTTGAAATGAACCACTGTGAAGGTAAGACACCCTTGGGACCACAGGGAGATGATAACCAGATGATCATCACCACGTGGATCAAAACCAAGATCTAGTATGGTGGTATATGATCATCCAAGTTAAAGCACAAGGTAGTTCATTAGATTTATAGGGTAAATTGTTAGTTTATAGTGCATTTAATTGTTACAGTATTAATCGTGTTAAATAAATAAATATCATTTATTTTTGTCAAGAGCCAACTTGCAGTTTCTTTGCTCGAAATAAGAGTTAAAACTTGGTGTGGCAAGTTTTACAACAAACTGGCACCCCAGAAGTGACTGTCATACTGAGATCGAAGCCCATAGAACCTCATATTCCTTGCAGCCAGACTGCACTGACTGGCTCAGACACATTACAATGAGTTTTACTTTCTCTCTCTCTCTCATATAACCCATGTAAAGCCTTTTGTTGCCTGACCCTTTCAAAGAATGTAAACGGATCAGCCGACGGCTCAAAGTCTGGAATTTTTTAGTAATTTATGCTAATTGTGCCAGTGAAAATGGAGTAGTGTATGTTATTGCTGGGCATTGGCATCCCAATGCATCTTTTGGTGGTAATCAGGTTCATTGCAACACTGGGTGTCCCCAGGGGGTGCTGAAGGAGTTGACTCTTTTGTGAAGGTTGGGGGCAGACCCCAGTCCTCCGTGCACATGGTATAATGCTGCGCGTCTTCCCTGAGTTCACCCCGGTCTATCTTCTGACCTTCCCCTTCCTCTTTAACTTCCCCATATGCGCACATTATTCCATTGCGGATTGAGAGTTGGGCTTTTAACTTCTTAATCTCCTGCAGGCACAGCTACCTGTTTCTTTTCCCAATCTATCTGGTGAATTACCTTTTACTGCTGCTTGTTAATCTGCGCATTTATTTCTCAATTCCTTCACTCCATTCTCAGCAACATCTTTAGCTGACACTGTGCATTTGGTATCCTGGTATGCTCACTCTCACTGGGTTTGGAGTTGCCTCATGTATAGTTAGTTTGCTGATTTCTTTGGTTCTGAGCTGAGTTTTTCAGTTTTAACTCTATGATTTCCATTTTTGTGTCCTTTAATTCTTTACGGACTGTTTTCAATTCCTACTCCGTACCTAACAATTGTCACAGACAGCACCTCATTGCTGTGACTTTTTCAGGCTTGGACTCCTGCTTCCCGTGAATTTTCCTAAAACCATTCCAGTGTTTTTGTCCTAGGGATCCTGGTCCCATTTCATCATTTCAACACAATTCTGCCTGTATAGGCCACCTTTTCTTACTAATGTATTGCCTTAGCTTCTTTTCCCATATGGGACAATCTTCTACTCTAGTGTCTTTCTCTGCCATTCTTGATTAACGAAGGGGGATGGGATGTGAATCAGACTGAGGGTATGGCTTTCACTATTTTCTGGTCGTGATCCTACAGGGTCTCTGCCGAATTTTCATATTTTATCTTGCCTATCCCACTGAGGATTGCGCACACAGGCGCACTCTGTTTGCTCAATCAGGAGTAAATACCTGTTGGCTTTTTCTTTTAAAGAAGAGTTCCGTTTAGATCTTTCTGTTCCTTTCATTTTCTTGAATTCCTGATATTTGTGTAGACAGCTGTCCTCAAAACAACCAGCTCAGGTGCAGAATACATACTAGGCATCAATTACATGACTAGGTACAATCTTACTTTTGATCCAGTGAATGCCTGCATATGGCAGAGGTCTCCAGTTAGCAATGCCCCATCTATTATTTCAACAGGAAATTATGCTAATGAGATCAGCGAAATAGGGGAGTTTTGATTCAATTTCCTAACAATGACCAAGAATCTGACTCAAACAGGTGTTTGTAAAACACAAAGGACTATTCACCCAGCATAAACATAACTGTGGGCATATCCAAGGAGAAGTGATAATTGAAGGGTCAGACCTGAAACAGTAACAACAATACAGTTTCCCCTGACAGGCAGAGGGGGAGGTGGCCAAGGTGATTGACAGTCTGTTACAGCAAGGAATGCTGCAACCTGTAGCCTCCATTAATAATGCTCCAGTTTGGCCAGTCAAGCAGCCATGATGGTTCATGGCATTTAACCACCAATTATCGGTAGCATAATAAAGTCACCCCCCTCATTGCACCAACAGTAGCCAGCAGCCCTGCCACAATAATGAAGCAAGCCCCGCAAGTAAAGTACTTCACAGTACTTGATTTTAGGAATGGTTTCTGATCCATACCCTTGTCATACCCTGTCAGTACAAATTCGCATTTACCTTCTAGGACCAGCATTATACCTGGACCTGTCTACCCCAAGGATTCCATAACTCACCCTTGATTTTTTCATGGACAATCAGCCAAGGGACTAGAAAGGTTTCCCCGGTCTGACTGCCTAATCCAATATGTAGACGACCTACTCCTACAAATCGAAACAAAGGAGCACATCCAACTCCTAGACAAATTACTCTACCTTTTACATGTGCTCAGATGTAAAATAAATCCAAAGGCGGCACAAATTCTATAGCCTACAGTTACATACTTGGGAACGATAGTCACCCATGGGAAAAGAGAGATAGACCAAAAGCGAATAGATTCCAAAGCATGATTCCGACTCCTCCAAGATGTTTGTGCCCTCCAATCTTTCCTAGGTCAGTGGGATACTGCAGGAACCACATCGATGAGTTCGCTACCAAGAGAGCCCCACTCTCAGAGATGCTGAAAAATACCACTACCTGGAATTGGACATCTCAATGTACAAAGGCAGTAACTGATTTAAAACACACCCTTGCAACATACCTGCCTTATTAGTTCACAACCCTGACTTATACACCTTAGAAGTTGCAGTCACAGACCAGATATCTGCTGCTCTACTGCAAAAGCAGCAGGGTAGGCCAGGCATAGTGGCGTATGTCCCCAGGGTCCTACAGCCCAATGGAGCAACGGTATCCATGTGCAAATGACAACATCTCAGTCTTTAGGGCGGTTCAGTATTTCAACTACATCATTGGTTTAAATCGTGCAGCCTAATCCAGCTCCTGCTGAATGGCTGAATTATAGATGGCTCACTGAGCCAGTTCAAGCTGCAAGATGGACTCTACCACTTCAAGGTCAGGGCATCACAGTCAGATGGACCAAGGTGCCCACCTACCGAGCTAATAACCTAAATTATGGGGAAGATCCGCATGACTGCCAAATCATAGCCACTAAACACCCCACTGGTGCTTTTATACCAAAACAGTTTGAGAAATTATTAGGAATGAGACAAAGTGATAGGCAGGCAGTCTCTGCAATCAAAATCTGTATGGATGGATCCACCATCGAGGATGGCAGTCGGATCACTAGTTGTGGGATTAACATTATTGACGTTCAAGGACAGCCATTGGTTGAACCAGCTTTAAAATTACCCAGCCATTTAAGTGCACAAGCTGCAGAATTAACAGCTGTGGCCTATGCAGTCAGCTACCCGATCTGTTCCCTTCACCTGCATATATGTACACTGATAGCACATCTGTGTGCAACAGATTCACTGAATTTTTACTATTATGGGAAGGAAAGATTTTATTTCCTTCCCCTACCCCTACCCCTACCATCAGCCCCCTTATTAAAATACGTACTTCAGGTAACCAGTGGAAGGAAATACAGTATAATTAAAGTTAGAAGCTACCATAAAACATCCTCAGAAATAACCACAGAGCAGATGAACTAGCTAAGAGAGGGACTCATGTAGGAGAATTTGGAAGCCACCTACAGGAAAGCAGGCAAATGCAGTCATTGTAAGCCAAACAAACAGAGGACTAACAATATAGGGGATGCACAACACTGAAATAATTCTTCAAACAGATTGTGAGAGCAGGATATCCAGAGGCTTATGCCAAATGAAGGGATAACCTACAGGTATGGGACGGTTTGGTATTAAAAGCAGGAATCCAATGCAAGACAGAAATCAAACCATATATCAATACCAAGGTGGGCATGGGCACCAGGGAATAGAGGCCACTATGAACGATTGAAAGAACGGTGTTGTTGGCCTGACTTGCACAAGGATGTAGAGTTGGAAAGTGTGGTGCTGGAAAAGCGCAGCAGGCCAGGCAGCATCCGAGGAGCAGGAGAATCGACGTTTTGGGCATAAACGTCCTTCAGCCCTTCTTCAGGCTTATACCCAAAACGTTGATTCTCCTACTCCTCGGATGCTGCCTGGCCTGCTGCGCTTTTCTAGCACTACACTTTTCATCTCTGGTCTCCAGCATCTGCAGTCCTCACTTTCTCCTTACACAAGGACGTCGCTAATTACATAGCAAACTGTCTGGTCTGTGCCCAAAATAATCCAGAAAGGGAGAACTAAGGCACAACCATCCAGTGGAAGGGCCCTGGACAAATCTACAAATTGATTATACCCCTTTTACCATGTAGGAACAGATTTATCTATAATCTACTCATCATAGGCATTTTCACATAATGGGTCAAGACTTTTTCCATTAGGATAAATACAGCCAAAACAATCTCTCAAATCCTAACACAACAGGTATTTACAAGATGGGGTCTACCCCTCAGTCTCAAGTTAGATCGGGGAATCCATTGCACTGGCCTAGTCATACAGAATGTGATAACCATACGTGGTATCAAGCAGAAATTCCACTTTGCATACCACCCCCAATCTAGTGGGATTGTGGGAAGGATGAACTGCACTCGAAAAGAGATGATTAGGAAACTGGTGCAGCAGAACAATAAACCTGGGGCACAGTACTCCTGTTTGTCCTCATGATAGTACCCAACAGCATCTTCCAAACCAAAAGTATACTCCCAAACCCTGATAACCAGCCACCCAATGAAATGGAGTTGATTATTTGTTCAGTCTCGACTTTACAGAACTTGCCCTCACCCATGAAAATATTCAGTTAGCAGCAGCTGTTAGGTTAGGGTAAAAAGGAAAATGTGCAAAGCTTACTTTGACAGTAAAGTTAATCCTTTCAAATACCAACAGGACAGATGATGCTCCAGATAAACCACCCTAGTTCCTTTCTCTCCCCTTAATATTCAGGTCTACACACCCTGGTGGATAAGGCAAGCCCCTCAATATACAAGGTTCTACAAGCTAAAGACTGGTTGGTACCAATATAAACCAATTAAAAGACTATGGCACACAACACAGCCACTCTCACCACCTTACTATATGTATGGTGGATGATACTGCCTTAGAGCAAATAACCAGACCAAGGATACCCCCCCACGCATCTTCAAGACAGACCTCATCCCGGAGGAAAACCATACTTTTCCATCACAACCACCGACTGCAGCTTCAATGCCTAAGAAAGCCCCAGATGGTCTAATTGATTTAATGGATGACCCTCCAACAAATTGGAACAACTTGCTAGTAACTGATAGCATGGACATACAACATATTTCAATCATTCAATACATGGCGGAACTCCGCAATAACCCCCTGGCAGACAGGGAAACTGAAAAACCCAACTCATTATAACTCAAATCCCAGACAGTGTACCCACAACATGAACGCATGATAATACTAAAAGGGAAAAACAGACTGACCCAGACCATTAAAGAGTATGATCCAACATTCAGGGTATCACTGTGAGAAGGAATGACAGGACATGGACATGGAAACCAGGAGGATACAATATTGCCATACCCCCCAGAGAGTGAGGATTCACAACACACCGATAAGTCTTTGTGGGTGCTTATTTGATGAATGCACTCATTCATGAATCCAGATGATGAAACAGCTCCTGACAGTCACCCAAGGCGAGGTACAAATGTTTCACTCATTTCATGCTTCTTGGTTGTCCCAGTGGACAACTCCCATGACAACATCATACGTGCTGATGGGAGTTATTCTGCCAATGGTCACAACCATTGTCGCTTTCACATTTCCTTCATCTTTGTCTTCAATTTCCTCCATAAGTCACAATGACCACTTTGTCTTTATACTTAATTCACTGGTCATGATGACCGCCTCATTTCAGTCTTTTGGAACCACTCCATGGTCAACCCATTTAAAACTATCCTGAACCCCTACCACTAGGAACCAAGGTTGGAGCCTACCAGCGCTCTAAACCTGACTTGGGGTTCACATTCCTATTCATTTTTAAAAAATGGAAGAGAGGGTTAGAGCATATGCATTACATTTGTTTGAAACTATTGAGATATTAGACAAAGATAACAGCAGAGCAGAAAATGCGTTGCTGGAAAAGTGCAGCAGGTCAGGCAGCATCCAAAGAGCAGGAGAACCCTTCTTCAGGAATGAGCAAGAAGGGCTCATGCCCGAAACGTCGATTCTCCTGCTCTTTAGATACTGCCTGACCTGCTGCGCTTTTCCAGCAACATATTTTCAGCTCTGATCTCCAGCATCTGCAGTCCTCACTTTCTCCTCAAGGATAACAGCAGAAACAACCTTGATCACTGCCCAAGACAATCACGACCACACAGTATGTAATCAATATCTGTTTCATCAGGATAGTCATCAGCACCGGAAACAACACACAAGAAACACCAGTCTAGGATAAATATTTGTAAGACGAGAAAATATTAATTAACATGTCATTTGTAAAGAACGTTCTATCCTATTGTTTGGATGAACTATTCCCCAGTTTTATAATGCCTGTTTTTGCTATGAATTTATTTTTGTATCTATTTATTTTAATCTATCACTAATGGTTCATTTGTACTCAGCAAACCTTACTAGATCACTGTTCACCCCAGTTTTATAACGTTTGTTTTACTTTTCTGTTTCTCGTTATGAATTTTTTGTGAATGGGTTTGTTTCTCCAATACCTTTACTAATTTTAATTTACAATAGTTGCTTGATTAGCAGTTAAGTCCGAAGTTTGATATTCCATTTATATATAGTTTGATGATGTTTGCTTGATCTTAGTTAGGTATGATTTTCAAGTATGCTAGCTGCAAGAGTTTAGCTGTTTAAGTATATGTTGTGCTTTGCTTGAGCCTGAATGATAATGTAGTCACTGCATGAAATTGATCTGTGATCATGTGATCCATCACGCTTCGTGTTCAGGATCAAGAGGAGGGACTGTGGCTGGATGGGCAGCTCAAAATGATGGATTTATGAAAATGGACAATAAATGAGGCATGCTGGGAAATGGAGACCAAATCAGTCACCTTGTAAACATGCTGCAGAATCCAGACAGACTGCAGCTACACAGACTGAGAGTATGCAATTAACCCAGCAACTCAAGACAATACAATATGCACTTAAATTTGTATTAAATAGAATCAACCTGAATGCCATCCCAGGACAATTGGAAACTCAAGTTGTTTGCCAGTCACTGGGGTGTCTCACACTCTTAGTTAGAGAGGACTACCTGACTTATGTGCACCTAACACCTCCAGGAATGGATATCCAACGACCACCCTGTCATCCACATGTCAATGCCTGGTTGGGTCCAATCTCTCCCAAAAGGACCGGAACAACTACTAAATATACAAATTGCCACAACAACATCCTCAGGAGCAGTAACTTGAGACGAACCACTGTGAAGAGAAGACATCCCTGGGAACACCAGGAGAAGATGACCAGACAATCACTACTATGTGGTTCATGGCCAAAATCTGTGTGGTGGTATCTGATAATCCAGAGTTAAGTTAAAGCACAAGATAGTTGATTAGATTTATAGTGTGAATTGTTAGTTTCTATATATTTTATGATTATAGCATTAATTGTGTTAAATAAATAGGATTGCCTATATTAAGAGTTGACTCGCAGTTTCTTTGCTAGATGTACGAGTTAAAACACTGTGGCAGTACTCGACTGTAAATTCAAGACGAGATGAATCCTGCACACATTTAACAAAATACATATCTCACCATCTCAAAAAATGGATGTAAACGTGAAACTAGTTTCACAGTCACAAATTGGCCTGTACTCAAAAGTAAATACTCTTGTTTTAAATTCATGACTTAAACTGATTCACTGGACATAGTATAATTTGTTCACTACTTTACCATGAAACTCGGTAAGCTTCGATTCAAGGACATAAAATTCAAAGTATCTTCGGTAAACAAAGCAGTTTTCATTTTCACGCCGTTCTGAAAAGCAGAGCAGAATCAATTGGAAAATACTGTAGAAACATTAAAGGAAATCAGTTACATGTAAAGTAATAACTAAAATAATTATTGTTGCTATGATTAAACACACTATGAGGAATAGCTACAGTTGTACAGTTAAAATGGTGAAGATCAAGAAAAAATTAGGATAGTACAAAAAGTATTCATGACGTAACAAACGATGCTCACTAAATGACAAAAACAAAGGAAAGTCTGTCCAGCAATACAGATTCAACTCAATTAGATGGCAGGGTATTTACAGTTTTTAGCAACTATCATGTCAGCTTAATGAAATGTTGGAGACATGATAGCAAAAATGAAAGCTCAGATGTCAGCATCCCATACTTTTTCAAAGTAGTACATCAGTAACATTATGCTTTGACAATGATTAAACTTGTTTGTTAAAATTTGGATTTTGTTACTAAATACTAATTTTTATAATGGGAGCAAAAAAGAAAAACAGTTAACATTTCAGTCCAAGGTTAACTGAACTAAGGAATTTGGTAGCAATGTCAGGGTGGGGAAGGGGAAGGAGAAGGAGACAGGGGAGACAATTTTAAGATTATACTCCCTTGTTCTGACTTTCCCAGCAGTGGGAATCAATTATCAGTACTGGGTGAAGGAGGGTCGGTATGCATCATCACCACCAGGAAAAAACAGGTGATCAAAGATTATAAAAACTGTATGGATTTTTCCCGCACTTATATTTTATGGTTGTGTATGGTTTGCAAAAGGTGGTTGCACCAGCAATAGAACCCTAAACAAAGTAATTTTCAACAATATCTTTCGCCAGTATTCACACTGGAAAAATACAATGCTATAGAGAAGAATACTAAGAGACAAGCTATTGGACTAGATGGGATTGAGGTTTACAGGGAAGTGTTAGGAATTCTGAGAAGTGTGAAAATAGATAGGTTCCTTGGATTCTTTGGGAAGCTAGGGTAGATTGCAGAGCCTTTGAGTTTGATCTTTATGTCGTCACTGTCTACAGGAATAGTGCCAGAAGACTAGAGGATAGTAAAAGTTGTCCCCTTGTTCAAGAAGGAGAGTGAAGACAACTCTGGTAATTATAGACCAGAGAGCCTTACTTTGGTTGGAAAGGGATAAAAGAGATACGATTTATAATCATCTAGAAAGGAAGAATTTGATTTGGGATTGATACAGTTTTGTAAAGGGTAAATGGTGCCTTACAAACCTTATTGAGTTCTTTGAGAAGGTGACCAACAGCTGGATGAGGGTAATGCAGTTGATGTGGCGTATATGGATTTCAGTAAGGCGTTGACAAGGTTTACCAAGGTAGGCTATTGCAGAAAATACTGAGGCATGGGATTAAGGGTGATTTTGCAGTTTGGATCAGAAATTGGCTAGCTGTAAGATGATAGAGGGTTGTGGTTGCTGGGAAATGTTCATCCTGGAATTCAGTTGCTAGTGATGTACCGCAATGATCTGATTTGGGGCCACGGCTGTTTGTCATTTTTATAAATGACCTGGATGAGGGCATAGAAGGTAGAGTTGGTAAATGTTCAGATGAGCCAGGTCGGTGGAGTTGTGGATAGTGCCAAAGGAATGTTGCAGATTACAGAGGGACATAGATAAGCTGCAGAGCTGGGCTGAGAGGTGGCAAGTGGAGTTTAATGTGGAAAAGTGTGAGGTGATTTGCTTTAGGAGGAGTAAGAGGAAAACAAATTACTTGGCTAATGGTAAGATTCTTGGTACTATAGATGAGCTGAGTGTTCATAGATCTCTGAAAGTTGACACCCAAGTTGATAGGGTTGTTAAGAAGGCGCAGAGTGTGTTAGCTTTTATTGGTAAAGGGATTGAGTTTCTGAGCCATGAGGCCATGTTGCAGCTGCACAAAACTCTGGTGCAGCCACACGGAGTATTGTGTAGTTTTGGTCACCGCATTATAAGAAGAATGTGGAACCTTTGGAAAGGGTGCAGAGGAGATTTACTAAGAAATTGCATGGTGTGGAGGGAAGGTCTTATGGAGGAAAGGCTGAGGGACTTGAGGCTGTTTTTGTTAGAGAGATGGTTAAGAGGTGACTTTATTGAGACATGTAAGATGATCAGAGGATTAGATTGGGTGGATAGTGAGAGCCTTTTTCCTCAGATAGTGGTGGCTAGCACGAGGGGACATAGCTTTAAATTGAAGAGTGATAGAAATAGGACAGATGTCAGAAGTAGTCTCTTTACTCAGAGTAGTAGGGGCATGGAACTGCCTGCCTGCCTGCAATAGTAGTAGACTTGCCAACTTCAAAGGCGTTTAAATGGTCATTGGATAAACATGTGGACGAAAATGGAATAGTGTAAATTAGATGGGCTTGAGACTGGTTCCACAGGTTGGCACAACATTGAGGGCTGAAGGACCCGTACTGCGCTGTAATGTTTTGTGTTCTACAAGTTGGAACTCTGTCGCAACTCTGTTTTAATCCTGTTTCTGTACTATTTTTTGAAAGGTGTCATTATTAAATGCTATTTTTCTCCTCGCCATAAAAACAATATTTATGCTGGTTTCAAATGTTTTCTCAATTTGAGATTATACCTCATAGTGAATAATAATATGGAACAACTACTTTAATTGGATGGAGGTCCAACTAACATAAGGTTAAACTGTGTTAAGACAAACCATCTTAAAATAATACACAACAGGGAAGTGTATCCTAATTGCTTAGAATTTAGAATGTATCATTTAAAATTAGTTTTAACATAGCATATTTCAAGTATTTCACTGTTGAATTTGACAGAGGTCAGAGAATTATACCAGGTAATCATAGCCCCTTCAGTAAGACAAGTGACCAGAATCTTGGCAGCATTTCCATGTTTCGAGTCAGAAAACATATAAAACATGAACAAATTTGTAAATGGCATTCGTTTCAAGTCCACGTTTTCTGATACCTCTGATACTTTAATGTCTACTTTGTCTCTTGTGACTATTTTATTTTTCCAGACCTAGTCCAAAAATATTCTTTGCTGCCAATAGCCTGTTTCCTTTCCCGGTCTGGGTAGTTTCTAATCCAGGAGCAATTTTCATTGTGAAGACTACCCTGTACATTCTTCCCTCAGGATAAAGTCTAGCAAGGCTTACAGCTTTGTTCAGATTCTCATTAATTTTAGGATCTCCAATCTGAGCATGAACTTCCACCCACATTCTGCATGAACAATGCAGTCAGCATTTTATCTGCTTCTCTGCTCTCTCTCTCATCCATACAGGCTGGCTTCAGAGAATTGTTACTATGCAAGAGATGACCATTTGGTGCATATGTCTGCACCAGCTCTAAGCACTGTGATTTGCTGGCAGTCTCCTGCTTTTTCCCCTAACCTTGTACAACATGATCATTTCTATTTAAAAGTCTAAAACCTTCCTGAATGTCTAATTGAACCTGCCTCCACCACACTTCCAGGAAATGCATTCTGGACAATTCACTGCATAAAAAGACTTTTCTTACTTCACATTTGCTTTGTTGGCTAAACACTAAATCTTTGCCCTCTGGTTCTCTAGCCTTTTAGGAGCAGGAACAGCTTCTCTCCACCTATTACTCTATCCAGACCTCTCACGATTTTGAAAACTTCAGTCAGATCTTGTCATGACCTCCTCCTCTTCAAGGAAAACAGTCTCCAATCTTCTCAACTAAAGTTTCTCATTCTTGGAATCATTCTTATAAACCTTTACTGAATTCTCTCCAATGCATTTGCCTCTTTAGATCTGTACAAAATATACCAGTATACAGTATAACCAGTGTTCTACACAAACTCAGCATGAGCTTCCCTGCTTTCAGATTCTACGCCCCAGCCAATGAAGCCTAGAATATTGTATGCTTTATTAGCACTTCTTGCTACCTATCCTGCCACCTTTAATACATGTACATATACACACAAGCTGCTCTGGTCCTGCACACTGGTTAGAATAGTACCTTTTATTATCTCTGCCATGATGATATATTTTGGTACAAATGACAAGGAATCTAAATCACATGGACCTTGCATCCACATAGAAACGCCACTTAGCTACCCTTTTGATCTCCAACTCTATTCTACCTTGGAATTAAATAGTTATACATTAAACTGTTTATTTGTAAAACCTGAATTTATAATACCTCCATGGTAACTTGGTAACTGAGTCAATTCAGCGTCAGTACGATACTGTTGCCATTGTTGGCAAAAATGAATAGCTTGAACCTTCTTAGCAAGTCTCTTGGCTTGGCTTTCTTTGTCACCATAGCAATGAAGTTTATCAACTTCGTCATCAGGCAAATTCAGAGCAGGTCACCTGATTCCATGCGTTTTTCCATTTTACTTAAATACAAAACCTTATAAACCTTAGGCTTGGGTTAGTTCAGCTTCCTGCACAATGAATAGCTTTGTTTGCAGACTGATGGTGCAATTAAGAACCCTCACCTACTCATGAGAACAAGATCTGCCAAGTTCCACTCATAAGGACTTGACTAATATTCAATTTTGATGCAAGCCATTTGAAAAGAAATGGAACTTCATAAATAAAAATGGTTTTGCAATTTACATCACATATGGGTTATTCTATATATAGAATAACATTCTTTAAGAAATGAGGTGATCTCCTTGAAATTAAGAGCAGAATATGATATGCCCCATTCTTCACAAGATCTGTGGGCAACTCAAAACATGAAATACAAGTTTCCCCAATAATCCAGCAATCAATATGAACCAGATAGGTGAGAAATGGAAAGCTATTCGATGGGTTACCAACTTAAACCTCAGTAAATGGTCTGTCCCAATGCATCCTACAGTGGTAGCAGCATTCATATCTCATGCTTACCTTCTATCCAAGCGTTGAGATTCTCTCACATGCCAAGAACAAATAAAATCCCATCAGAAGTAACAGCCATCATTCCAATATAGCAATTCAATAGCACTGAGCCAACAACAGCTTAAGAACACAATTTCAAAACATTTCAATAGGACATGACAGGAAGCCAAGATCCATCAACTCTATTTGTCAAACAATGGTTCACTTCTTTCTCCCATTGCTATGCATCGAGTCTACAGAATTCATTCTCTAAATATTTTCATAATTTGCCTCCTGGCCTAACTTTCCCCGTGCTATCCTAAATATGTATGCACGCCAATCTCCCTATCTCAATACGGAGATTCACATAGCATTAAAAGCTATTTCTATTTAATATCTTATTCCAACTAGGGTTAAGTAATGCAGTCTTTTTTCTTAGTTTCAATAACAAATTTTCTTTAATTAAGCACAGCCAGAAAAGGCAAGAACTTCCATTTTTGGATTGAGTTACCTTGACTTAGAACATAGAACATAGAAAGATACAGCGCAGTACAGGCCCTTCGGCCCTCGATGTTGCGCCGACCGAATCCTACCTAACCTACACTAGCCCAATAACTTCCAAATGCCTATCCAATGCCCGCTTAAATGACCATAAAGAAGGAGAATTCACCACTGCTACTGGCAGGGCATTCCATGAACTCACAACCCGCTGTGTAAAGAATCTACCCCTAACATCTGTCCTATACCTACCACCCCTTAATTTAAAGCTGTGTCCCCTAGTAACACCTGACTCCATTAGCGGTAAAAGGTTCTCAGTGTCGACCCTATCTAAACCCCTAATCATCTTATACACCTCTATCAAATCTCCCCTAAACCTTCTCTTCTCCAATGAGAACAGCCCTAAGTGCCTCAGCCTTTCCTCATAAGATTTTCCTACCATTCCAGGCAACATCCTGGTAAACCTCCTCTGCACTCGTTCCAATGCCTCCACATCCTTCCTATAGTATGGCGACCAAAACTGCACACAATACTCCAGGTGAGGCCACACCAGAGTCTTATACAGTTGCAACATGACCTCAGGACTCCGGAACTCAATTCCTCTACCAATAAAGCCCAGTACACCATATGCCTTCCTCACAGCACTATTTACCTGGGTGGCAACTTTCAGAGATCTGTGTACATGGACACCAAGATCCCTCTGCTCATCCACACTACCAAGTAGCCTACCATTAGCCCAGTAATCCATCTTCTTGTTACTCCTGTACCCCAGTACTCCTACTTGTGACAACAAGGCTTAAATTTGTCCATATGGATCACAGACATTGGTTAATCATGCATGGTTGGATCTTTAACTAAGCCAGGATTTAATTCCCATCATGTTGCCTCACATCTGCTAAGAAATGACATACTTAGTTGTACTGAAATCCCCAGAACTCCAGTTTGCTGAAGATATATTGGGCCTTTTCATTCTGTGGAAAGCCATGCGTAGACTTCAATAACATCAGCAGCATGAACAATGCATACAAGCTCCTCGGCATATCAAAGCTGCCTTTGGTTAAATGAAGAAAGTGCACACTTTCCCTATTAATCAAATTTGTTGCACCTCCTACATATTGAACAGTTTTTACCTCTCATTACCGAAGTAGAAACATGGCAGTCTTTACTTCCCTAACTTACTGCAGCTCCTTCACACCACCTCAGCAGAGGTCAGCAGTGCAGATTGGAAATCAAATGAGAGATGTGGTAGGAGAGCAAGAGAGAAATGATCCAAACTTCATGCCCTTTGTTAATAAAAATGCAACAAAATGTTTGGGTCAAATGTACTGATTTTACATCAAGTATAAAATTCATTATGTGGGTGATCAGATAGGATAGTTGGGGTATACATGGGCTCTGGAACCAATACAATTACATCACAGAAATACTTAGAAAGGGGATGGGGCAAGGATGAAGAAATTAAATACACAAAGCTTACCTGACCCTTCTTCATTTCGAATTACTTCAATACAGAAGACTGGGACTTTCTCCTTTTTACTGTCAAAGTAGAAGTCCAGATATGGAATGCTTATTTTCCAAGCAGAAAGGTTACGATGAGCATTGGGAGTGATTGCCAATTCTTCAATTAAATCATCCTCAGACACAACTGTTGCTTCTTCAACCTGTAATAAGTGTTAACATAAAATGCCATTTTTCACAAAAAATGAGTGTTCAACGCTAGGATGACCAGCCATTACTGAACAGCAGGTTCATCTTATGTGTGCAACATTTTGGAAAACTAAAATGCAAAGGACAGGAAAAAAAGAAAATAGATAGATGGGCAAATAAAATTCTCTTTTGGAACATATAAGTGCTGCCCCACCAATCAAATAGCTAAAGACTGCATGTTGTCTAATTGTATTTTCTAAACAAGAAGTGACCTATATTCTAGACTGAAAGCTGGGAGAAGAAAGAGGAAACAGTTATATCCATTGCTACACAAGATACTTTTGCTGCAAGTGTTCAATAACATAATGGTCACGTTCTAAGTGTGAAGCCTTCCACTGCTGAATTTCAAGTCAAATACGTTTGCATGGGTGCATCAAAGCAAAGTGGCAAATGAGGGAAAGTGACTGGTGGTGCCCTTGGAACCATACTCTTACAGGATCAACATCTTTAGGAAACAAAAATTGCAAAAGAAAATAAAGTACAAAGACATGCACTGATTACAGATCCCAATGGCACAATTAGATTACTTGCTTAACCATAAACAGCAAGTTTTGACAAAGCTGTAACTATCACAAGTTAAACTGTACAGAATTCTACGCAAACAATGCCAAACTGGAATGAGCATTACAGAGTCTGCCAAAGTTGACTGTTGACGATTTGTTGAAATATAGAGGGATCACCAAACTTTGCAGCTTTATACCATTTGAAAATACTAAAAAATTGAGAATGAATGGAAAGCATTTAACCTGTGTCAAAATCATGGAATGATGCAGCACGATGTTATTTGGATGATTATGCACATGCCTGTTGTTTGATGGAACTATATAATTAATTCATCCTCCTTATCTTTCCCCAGTGCCCACATTTAGTCATACAATCCTACAGCATAGAGACAAGCACTTTGGCCCAAACTGGCACTTGCCAATCAAAATGACCATCAATGCTAACCCCATTTCCTTGCACTTGGCCCACATCCTTCTAATCCTTTCCTATCCATGTCTTTGTCCAAATTCCTCTGAAATGCTATTGAAGTACCCACCTCAAACACTTCCGTTGGCAGCTCATTCCAAATGCATACCACCCTGTGTAAAAAAAAAGTTGCCCCTCAAGTTCCCTTTTATTCTTTCCTTCCTAACCTTAAACTATTCTGGGAAAAAGACTGAGTGCATTCACCCTATCCATACTTCTCACGATCTTATGCACTTCTATAAGATCCCCCTTAGGCTCCTATGGTCAAAAAAAATAAGTCCTAGATTGTCCAACCTCTTCCTATAACTCAGACCCTTGAGTCCTGGGCAACATCCTTGTAAATGTCTTCTGCATTTTTTTTTAAAAGAGTTTAATAACATCCTTCCTATAGCAAGGTGACCAAAACTGAACACAATTCACCAAGTGCAGCCTCACCAACGTCTCACAAAACAGCAACATAACTTCCAAACTTCTATGCTCAATGCCCTGACTGATGAGGGACAGTGTGCCAAAAGCCTTCTTCACTGCCCTGTCCACCTGTGAATCCACTTTCAGAGAACTGTGCACCTGACTCCAAAGTCCCTCTGATCCACTATACTCCTTCACCATGAAACTCCTACCCTGACTTGACTTTCCAAAATGCAAGAACTCACACTTATTTGAATTAAACTCCATTTGCCATTTCTTGGCCCACTTCCCCAGCTGATCAATGTCCTGCTGCAATTTCTGATAACCTTCCTCACTGTCCATGATACCGCCTATTTTAGTATCATCATCTACAAACTTACTAATCATATCTTGTACATTTTTATCCAAATCATTGATATAAGATAACAAACAGAAATGGGCCCAGCACTGACCCAAGGCAGTCCACTACTCATAGGCCTCCAGTTCGACAAGCATCCATGCACTATTACCCTCCGTTTCCTACCATTAAGTTAATTGTGCATCCAATTTGCTAGCTAACCCTGGATTTTATGCAATCTAATCTTCAAGAGCAGAAAATTTATTGCTGGAAAAGCGCAGCAGTCAGGCAGCATCCCAGGAACAGGAGAATCGATGTTTCGGGTATGAGCCCTTCTTCAGGAATGAGGATTCCTGATGAAGGGCTCATGCTCGAAACGTCGATTCTCCTGCTCCTTGGATGCTGCCTGACCTGCTGCGTTTTTCCAGCAACACATTTTCAGCTCTGAACTCCATTATCTGCAGTCCTCACTTTCTCCTCCTTTACTCTTCAAGAGTAGTCTAGCATGTTGAACCTTATCAAAGGCCTTACTGAAATCCATATCAATTACATCTACTGCCCTGCACTCAGGCAACCTTCTTAATCACTTCATCAAAGAACACAAACAAATTTGACAGGCATGGTCTCTCATGCACAAGGCCATGCTGACTACATCTAATCAAACCCTATATTTCCAAATGCACGTATATCTTGTCTCTCAGAATCTTCTCAAGTAACCTACCTACTACAACTGTAGGCTAACTGGTCTATTGTTCTCAGGATTTTGTTTGCAGCCCTTATTGAACTAGGTCACAACATTCTTCCCTTCAGTCTTCCAGGACCTCATGCATGTCAAACGATAATGCAAATTTATCAGCCCGGGCCCCTGCAATTTCTTCTCTAGCCTCTTGCGGTGTTCTTGGATATATCTGGTCTGGACCAAGAGATTTATCCACATTCTAATACATCCTACACTTCCTTCACTGTGATATGAACTGTCCCCAAGATATGACCACTCACTTCTCCAAGTCTTCATGTCTTTCCTTTCAATATTGAAGCTATTTATTTCTGAAAGTTAGTTAATCTATCGCTAACTCCATTTCAAGTACTGCATTCAAGACTACAACCTGATGCACAAAAAAACATTTCATGTTTCCTCTTGTTCTTTTCCCTTTATCACTGAATGTGTCCCCTCTGGTCATTGGCTCTGCTGCCACTGAAAATTGTATTTTTTTTAAACTGTGTATAAATCATTCATAACTGCAAACACCTCCAAATTTCCTCTTTGCATTCTTTGATTTAACAAGAACAACCCCAAATCATCTTGAGCATCTCTTCTACATTGTCACAAAGGCTGCAATCTTGACATCTACCAAGGATGGTGGACAAATTAGTAAGGAAAAATTAGAGAATAGATTCCCTACAGTATAGAAACAGGCCCTTCAGATCAACAAGTCCACACCAACCCTCTGAAGAGTAACCCACTCAGACCCATTCCCCTATCCTATATTTACCCCTGACTAATGCACCTAACATTTAGCATGGCCAATTCACCTAACCTGCATATCTCTGGATTGTGGGAGGAAACTGGAGCACCTGGAGGAAACCCCCGCAGACACTGGGAAAATATGCAAACTCCACACAGTCGCCCAAGGTGGGAATTGAACCCGGGTCCCTCGTGCTGTGAGGCACCAGTGCTTACCGCTGAGCCACCGTGCCACCCTTAACAACCCCAGATCAACCCGAACAGAAAAAGTGATCACTCCCTGAACTACAGAATAATCTTGAAGACTCAGATGTTTCAGGATCAAACATTTGACTCGGCAAAACAGCAGCTAATTTAACAGGGAACCTGAAGGTCTTTAGTAAACAGATTTCCATCTGCGTTGTTTCACAATTCAAGGATGATGCCTGCAGGAGTCTTCATGTGACTAAACATATCAAGAAAATTCTCTTTTGAAGGCTGTGATGCTGGATAAATATTTTGCAAAACTCACTGAGGAAGATACTGCCAAAGTAGAAATTGCAGGTGGCAATGCTCCATAGGATCAATACAAATAAAAAGGTCCTGCAGTACTTAAGGTAGAAGTCACAGTGCAGAATCAATACATCAAAAAGTTGGTGAGGGATGCATAGGTGAAAATTGCAGAGACTTTGGCTAATATCTTCCAAATCTCCTTAAATATGGGGGCATTGCTAAAGCATTGGAAGGAACACCCTGTTCAAAAAAAGAACATAATCCCAATAATTGCAGGCCAGTATGCCTCATGTTGAGGACCTTTAAAAACAGAATTAATTGGCACTTAGAAAATGCTGTTTACTAAAGAATGCTGTTACAATTTCAAAATTCCATGGTAAACTGGGGCACAATACTAACCATGGAAATGGTGCAATTAATCTACTTTAGACAATAGTGAAAAGAAAATCAACACAGATTTGAGGATGACAAACAGATCTCTGATTAAGAAGGGTGGATTGCTGAGATTATCTTTGATGTTGTGTAATTTGACTTTCAAGAAGCATCTATAAGTGCCACATAATAAACTTAGTAGCAAATATAAAGTGCCATCTGCTCAAAGGGAAAGTGGGAGCACAAACAAAATTGGCCAGAAGTCAGAAAACAAATGGCAATGCTTAATGTTTTTCAGGCTGTAGACAGTATAAAAATGTGGTCATCAGGGGTGGATGCGCAGATAACCTCATTCCTTAATATGTATTGAGGACATGGATTTGTTTGCAGGTGATGAAACTTAGAGAAGTGGAGAATAATAAGTTTTCAGGAGGATGAAAGAAAAATACTGATGCTGGAAACTTGAAATAAAACCAAAAACTACTAGAAACACTCAACAGATGGGCAACATCGGAGGAGAAAATGATAACTTCTCAATTTGATGACCTTTCTCAGTTCAGACTTTCGGACAATATGCAAAAGCTAGTCAAATAGACATACACCACATGTTTGAAATTTAACAGGGAGTTATGAATTGAAATATAATCTTTCAAGGTGGGGTGGAAGCAAATTCACAGAAGAAACTTGACATGGTATGAAATACAGCAGTCAATGTGTACTCAACTAACTCTTACAATCAGCAATATAAAAACAATCAGTTAAGTGTTTTATGAGATGTCGATGTAGAGAAAACTATTAATTAAAAAGATGAAAGGAATTTTTCACATTCACCCAGTAGCTTATTGGTCTTTGATTAAACATCTCAGGCAATAATACAGCATCCCTCAGTACTCACTGGAGTATCTATTTTAATTTGTGTCCCAGTGCTGGAGTGGGACATCTGTCCTTGGACTCAAACATAGTTAATACTGAGTCACATCTGACAGAAGGGGTGGAGGGTGTCAAACAGAGCCAGGTGAGATGAGGGCAAAATTTAAACTTAGATTAGATTAGACTTACAGTGTGGAAACAGGCCCTTCGGCCCAACAAGTCCACACCGACCCGCCGAAGTGCAACCCACCCATACCCCTACATTTACCCCTTACCTAACACTATGGGCAATTTAGCTTGGCCAATTCACCTGACCCGCACATCTTTGTGACTGTGGGAGGAAACCGGAGCACCCGGAGGAAACCCACGCAGACACGGGGAGAACGTGCAAACTCCACACAGTCAGTCGCCTGAGTCGGGAATTGAACCCGGGTCTACAGGCGCTGTGAGGCAGCAGTGCTAACCACTGTGCCACCGTGCCGCCCACAAACGTAGTGTTGAGATCAGATGAGGGTTACAACAACATGGGATCTGAGACAGGACCAGCTAACAGCCCATGTGACAGAAGTTGAAGTAGAGTCTTGGTGATGGTAAGGACACTGGTTTGGCAACAGCTCAGGGTTAAACAGGACTTCAAGGCTGCAAATAATTGAGTTCAACCATTGTCAAGGAGTGGGATGGACTGAGTGGCTTCTGATGGAGGCATACAACAATGACTTTGATTTTCCGAATATTTAGTTAGTGTAAGGTACCTGAGCTTGCAGTGCTACTGGAATAAGGGAAGGGAATAGGTAACAAAGTCAAAGATTGTTTTAAAACAAAGTACAACGAAGGGAAGGGATTGGGGTTGACTGAATTGTTCTATAAAACTTACATGGGCTAGATATGTTGAATGGTCACCTAACGTGCTGGTGATTCTGACACAAGAATGGGACTAGGCAAGGAAGGGCTGAAAATGCATTGCTGGAAAAGCGCAGGTCAGGCAGCATCCAAGGAGCAGGAGAGTCGACGTTTCGGGCATGAGCCTTCCTGAAGAAGGGCTCATGCCCGAAACGTCGACTCTCCTGCTCCTTGGATGCTGCCTGACCTGCTGCGCTTTTCCAGCAACACATTTTCAGCCTTGATCTCCAGCAGCTGCAGTCCTCACTTTCTCCTAGGCAAGGAAGGGCCCACATTGCTGGGAAACACAGATGTGATACAAAAGAGATGGATATGGACAAGTGCAGTAAAAAATGTGCAAAAAGATAGAAAAATGAGGTGAGATAATTAAGAACATAACAGCAACTTAGAGATGGATTTTGTCATTTAACTGTTTGTCTGTGTGGAGTTTGCACATTCTTCCCATGTCTACATAGGTTTCTTCCGGGTGCTCCAGTTTCCTCCCACAGTCCAAAGATGTGCAGGTTGGGTGAATTGGCCAGGTTAAATTGCAGAGTGTGTTCAGGGATGTGTTAGTTAGGTGCATTAGTCATAGGAAATGAAGAGTAAGAAAATGGGTCTGAGTGGGATACTCTGTGGAGGGTCAGTGTGGACTAGTTGGACCAAATGGTCTGTTTCCACATAGTAGGTATCCTTTGATAATATCCTGAATATCCATTCCAGGTTACCACCTAACTCTAAATGCCAGCCAAGAATATAGGACCTTAAAGTATGACTACATATTTGTCCTGGACTACACTTCTAACGTAAAATCTGCTATGAAAACAATATTATTCCTGTATGACATTTTGTTGCATTTGTAACAATGCCAACATATGCTTAATCCAAATGAATAGATTGACAGTTTATAAGCTATCAGCTTTCTATGTAGACCATGCTTAACCAACATAACAGCTCAATTTCACTCACAAGATCATCATCTGCTGCTGGCAATCCATAGTTAGGCAACATAGCTCCTTCCATTGTTGTGCTTTTAAAGACTCCTTTGAGCTTGCTGCCTATTCGACTTATTCCAAAAGATTCTCCACGTTTATTGGAGCCCCTGAATGACAGCACACAATGGGTCAGTAAATCCTTTACATGTTAAACAATGATTGAGCAAATGTGGAACATGCAGTGTAAGGATCAGCTCATGCAATGGCCAGAATCAAAGAGCAGCTCTGATTTGTTGATGGCAATTGCAATGAGAGTGTCTTTTGAAGGCTACAATTTACTAGTTCAGTGAATTTGGATATACTTTTTCTTGTGCATTTTATTACAGATCTAATAGCATAATATAGTAAAATCAAACAGTGAAGAGAGAAAATAAGGCATATTAATTCAACCACCTTCAAACATAAAATTATTGAGAAGATATTGAGCACTTTTAAAAGTGAATGTAGAATTTGAAATTTCAGAGTATTCACTGAAACAGTTTAACACTGCCAATACAACTCTGATGCTCATATATCCCACGTTAACATCAGAGCTAGATGGGATGTTCTTACCTTTATAAATGGTTACTACTCTAATGCTGAAAAGCAACTCTTTTAGCCATTTTTAAAAATACAACTGCATCCATAATCCACATACCCCAAGATCTGTGGTATTACAGCTTCTTTCCCACAAATTGGCACACATCTGGACTACATGTGGTTGGCAGATTTTATACTCAACACAACGAGCAAAACAACTCAATCAATTCATCAATTACCGAATTGATTAATGGTTGCTATTTTTATTTGAAAGGAATAGGCAAAAATGAAGTGTAAATGATGCAGCATATTCCCTCTTAATTGGTTCAAGCAAGTCCTCAGCTAGAGAGGGCACATTATCCTAAATTATTTCAATATTACTTGGCAAGCTCAAGAATACATATCTTTTGATTATTTTCTAAAGGTGAATGTTTGAAAGGTCTGTGCAATAATTAGAAAATTACAAAATGCACCTCACAACACCAGGGACCCGGTATCGATTCCAGTCTTGGGTGACTGTCTGTGTAGAGTTTACACGTTCTCCCCATGTCTGCACGGGTTCCCTCCCACAGTCCAAAGATGTGCATATTAGGTGACTGGCCATGTTAAGTTGGCCTATAATATCCAGGTAAGTGTAGGCTATGTGGATTACCCATGGGCAAATGTGGGGTCATGGAGAGAAGGTGGGGTGGGAATCTGGTGGGATGCTGTTTGGAGGGTTTGTTCAGACTCAATGGGTCAAATGGCTTCTATCTACACTGTAGCGATTCTATAGTATAATAGGATGAAGTCAAGGTGCACTTTGATCAGAAGTCATACAACATCTGCTTTTTGTCCAACAGCTTTACTTGAAACCGCAAGCTTTCAGAATGCTGCTCCTTTGTCCTCCTTCTGATTATAACCTGGTGTTGTGTGACTTCTGACCTTGTCCACCTCAGTCCAACACCAGCGCCTCCACATCATTCCAATTTATACTCCAGACATTTCTTAGATTTACAAGCATACAATGACTTCTGTTGGAGACAATGTACGTATCATTTGTAATCACATATTATCAAAAGTAGTAGCTAAAAGTACCAAATCTGCAATTTACTATTCATTTAAGGCATTTTCAGATCTTATGTGTGCAACATATCATGCATCAAGTTACACATCACAAAACAGAACCAATACAACAAACTGTTTTAATCAGCACCTTATGAACCGGCACTCTCAATAAACTAGCAAAAGTTATATCCCTGCAATACAGCATGCTTACCGTACTATAGCAATGTCTGAACAGGCAGGTGAGGATACAAATAAGAACAATCTCTGCGGGTAAGTTTTATTTAAGGAAAGCTGCATCATTGTCTCTCAGAGGGCAGTGAATCTGTAGAATTGTTTACCATAGAGCGCTATCAAGGCTGGGTTGTTAAGGTTTTTCAAGGTTGAGACAGATAGATGCTTCATCAGTAAGGGAATCATGGTTGTGGGAGAAAGGCAGAAGAGAGGATTTCAGGATTATCAAATCATTCATAATCTCATTTAATGGCACAGTAGGTATGATGAGCCAAACGGCCTATTTCTGCTCTGTGTCTTGTGGCCTTCTTGGGGATCAGATATGACCTCAATGAAAGGCACAGCAGGTTCAAGGGGTTGCTCTACTTCTAGCCTTTGTTGGGCTTCTGAAGCTGTCACTCTTAATACAGGTAGACAATCCTTTATCCGAAATCCCGAAATCCAAAAAGCTCCAAAATGTAAAGGTCTTTTCATAAAGTTTTTAATCTCATTAACAAGGTTGCTTGACTTGCAAACAGTTAACCCACTCGAAGTGTGTCACTCAGATGTGATGTGGGGGGCATGGCCCAGCACCTCAATTACTCACACTAAGTTTGCTGTTAAGTAAGGTTTTTTAAAAATTTTCACCGTCGACTGTTACTTTTTGCAAAATTCGAAAAATTCTGAATTTCGAAAACCAGCTGGTCTTGAGCATTTCAGATAAAGGATTGTGTACCTGTACTGTATGTTATAACTTCTGATGTAACTCACATAAATTTCTGGAGTATTTTCCAACCAATGCACAGCAAGTCCAAACGAACTTAAAAGAATGTGGAAAGGGCAAGTGCAATCAATGAAGAGATTTCCGCAAGCAATCTTTCAAGGCAGGGAGAGAAGACAGTTGTTGAAGAATGGGGTTGCATAAGGAAGCTGAAAAAGTAGACATTGATAATGAATCACAGAAAGCAAAGCGGAGCAAATTTAGAGGGTTGTTGGACAATTACTGAAGGTTCACAAAAACACAGGATTGCAGGAAATCTTGGGAGATGGAAGACAAGAGTGGAAATAGATTTTGAGAATAACGAGAATTTCATGTTGATACAAAGGAAAGAAGAAGGAGTTGAGAGAAAATGAGCAGCAAGAAAGTGGGCGGCACGGTGGCACAGTGGTTAGCACTGCAGACTGGGGTTCAGTTCCCACCTCAGGTGACTGACTGTGGAGTTTGCACATTCACCCAGTGTCTGCATGGGTTTCCTCTGGGTGCTCCGGTTTCCTCCCACAATCCAAAGATGTACAGGTTAGGTGAATTGGCCATGCTAAATTGCCCGTAGTGTTAAGGGCAGGGGTAAATGGGTCTGGGTGGGTTGCGTTTCAGCGGGTCAGTGTGGACTTGTTGGGCCAAAGGGCCTGTTTCCACACTGTAAGCAATCTAATCTAATCTAAACAGTTCAGAAATGTGTGCTAGGAGGAGTGTGAAGCTGTCAGTATCACTGAAGTGGACTGAGAAGAGTGTGCAGCAAGTCAGAACTGCTGTGTTCTGGGAGGAACTTTAGTGTAAAGCAGCTCCTGAGGAGAACGGTGAACTTACTTTGAAGAAACGCAAATGGAGAGCAATAAACTTGATGAGACAGCATCGATAGCATTGGTGAGTTAATACTGGTAGAGTGCATACTTAAATAGCTCTAAATTAGGAAGCATCTGGAGTATGGTCAGAAGAATTACTTTTACTTTTTTCAAGCAATTAAGTTGCAGTGTATTAAAATAAATAAGGTTAGGACTATGGACTATAGCAGGAGTGTTTAGAATAGAAAAAGGACCTACTTTGGAGACTATTGGGGCTTCTCAGGGAATATCAATGGAAGCTAGGGTGGTTCAGTGACAAGAACAGGAGTGGCAGGGCGATAAGGAGAGGGGATACATTAGTGAGGGGAACAGATACGCATTTCTGCAGCCACAAAAAGAAACTCCAAGCTGGCATGCTGCATCCCTGGTCCCAGTGAAAAGTACGTCCAAGAGAGGCTATTGAAGAGAGAGGGTGAACAGCCAATAGGCATTGTACATTTTAGTACCAATGATACAGGTTACAAAGTGAAGAAGTCTCACAACTTGAGAACATAGAACAATATAGCGCAGTACAGGCCCTTCGGCCTTCAATGTTGCACCAACCTCTGAAATCGATCTGAAGCCCAACTAATCTCCCCAATTCCATTATCATCCATATATTTATCCAATGACCATTTAAATCCCCTTAAAGTTGGCGAGTCTACTACTGTTGCAGGCAGGGTATTCCATGCTCTTATTACTGAGTAAAGAACCTACTTCTGACATCTGTCCTATATGTATCACTTCTCAGTTTAAAGCTATGCCCCTCCTGCTAGCCATCACCAAAGGAACAAGGCTCTCACTGTTCACCCTACCTGATACCCTGATCATCTTGTATGCCTCTACTGAGTCACCTCTTAATCTTCTCAACAGAAACAGTCTCAAGTCCCTCAGCCTTTCCTCATAAGAACTTCCCTCCATACCAGGCAATATCCTGGTAAATCTGTCTGCACCCTTTCTAATGCTTCCACATCCTTCCTATAGTTCGGCAACCAGAAATGCATGCAATATGGTCAAGTGCAGCGACACCAGAGTTTTATATAGCTGCAACATGACCCCATGGCTCCGAAACTCAATCCCTCTACCAATAAAAGCTAACACACTGTAAGCCTTCTTAACAACCCTATCAACCTGGGTGGCAATGTTCAGGGATCTATGCACATGGACACCAAGGTCTCTCTGCACATCCACACTACCACCAAGAATCTTACCATTAGGCCGGTACTCAGTGTTCCTATTATTCCTTCCAAAGTGAATGACATCACATTTTTCCACATTAAACTGCATTTTCCACCTCTCAGCCCAGCTCTACAGCTTATTTATGTCCTTCTGTATTCTGCAACAACATTCTGCACTGTCCACAACTCCACCGACTTTCGTGTCGTCCACAAATTTACTAACCCATCCTTCTATGCGCTCATGCAGGTCATTTATAAAAATGACAAACAGCAATGGCCCCAAAACAGATCCTTGCAATGCACCACTAGTAACTGAACTCCAGGATGAACATTTCCTATCAACCAACACCTTCTGTCTTCTTTCAACTAGCCAATTTCTGATCCAAACTGCTAAATCACCCTCAATCCCATGCCTCCATATTTTCTGCAATAGTCTACCGTGGGGAAATTGAACAAATGCTTTATTGAAATCCATATACACCACATCAACAGCTTTACCCTCATCCACCTATTTGGTCAAAGAACTTAATAAGGTTTGTGAGGCATGACTTACCCTTCACAAAATCATGTTGACTATTCTCAATCAAATTGTTCCTTTCTAGATGATTATAAACTCTATCACCTTTAACCCTTTCCAATACTTTATCTACAACCGAAGTAAGGCTCACTGGTCTATAATTACCAGGGTTGTCTCTACTCCTCCTCTTGAACAAGGGGACAACATTTGCTATCCTCCAGTCTTCTGGCACTATTCTTATAGACAATGACAACATAAAGATCAAAATCAAAGGCCCTGCAATCTCCTCCCTAACTTCCCAGTGTGTCCTAGGATAAATCCCATTTAGCCCAGGAGACTTAACTATTTTCACACTTTCTGGAATTGCTAACACGTCCTCCCTGTGAAAACCAATCCCGTCTAGTCCAATAACCTGTCTCTCAGTATCCTCCTTGACAACACTGTCTTCTCTTGTATGAATAGTAATGAAAAATATCCATTTAATGCCTCTCCTATTTCTTTGGATTCCATTCACAAATTCCCACTACTATCCTTGACAGACTCTACTCTTTCTCTCGTCATTCTTTTATTCCTGACATACCTATAAAAAGTTTAGGGTTTTCCTTGATCCTAACTGTCAAAGTCTTCTCTCATGTGCCATCCCGGCTCTTCTTAACTCTCTCTTTAGGTCTTTCCTGGCTAACTTGTAACACTTAAGCACACTAACTGAGCTTTCACATTTTATTTTTACATAAGCCTTCTTCTTACTCTTGACAAGAGATTCAACTTCTTTAGTAAACCAGTTTCCTCACTCGATGACTTGCTCCCTGACTGACGGATACTTACTTGTCAAGGATACGTAGTAGCTGTTGCTTGCATGAACTCCACATTTCAATTGTGCCCATCCCCTGCAATTTCCTTTCCCAACCTATGCATCCTAAATCTTGCCTAATCGCATCATAACTGCCCATCTTCCAGCTATCACTCTTGCCCTGCGGTATGTACCTATCACGATACATCGCTCAAGTAAACTTAACCGAATTGTGTTCACTATCACCAAAGTGCTCACCTACCTCCAAATCTAACACCTGGCTGGGTTCGTTACTCAGTACTAAATTCAATGTGGCTTATCTATATATTGTGGAGAATGTGAGGTCTGCAGATGCTGGAGATCAGAGCTGGAAATGTGTTGCTGGAAAAAACACAGCAGGTCAGGCAGAATCCAAGGAGCAGGAGATTCGACATTTCGGACATAAGCCCTTCTTCATTCCTGAAGGAGGGCTTATGCCCGAAACGTCGAATCTCCTGTTCCTTGGATGCTGCCTGACCTGCTGCGCTTTTCCAGCAACACATTCCTATCTATACATTGTGTCAGGAAATCCTCCTGCACACATTAGACAAAAACTGGCCCATCTAAGGTACTTGAATTATAGCGTTTCCAATCAATATTGGGAAAGTTAAAGCCCCAATAACAACTATCCTGTTAGCTTCACTCCTATCTAGAATCATCTTTGCAATCCTTTCCTCTATATCTCTGGAACTTTTTGGAGGCCTATGGAAAACCCCATCCTGTTTCTAATCTCAGCAGACAAGTCCTCATCAAATGTCCTTTCTGCCACCATAATACTGTCCTTGACCAACAACGCCTCACCTTCCCTGTTCTCAGATATAAAAACAAGAGGACCTCAAAAGGATTACTACGTCTGCCACATGCTAGTGGATGTAGAAATAACAGGGTATATCAAATAAATAATGTCGCTGTAGGTGCAGGGGGAAAAGATTCAGATTCCTGGGTCAATTAGACCAATTCTGGGCAAGATGGGACTGGTACAAACAGGATGGTTTGCATCTGGTAATGGGGAGAACGCTGTTGGCTTGCACTGTCAGGGAAAATTTAAACTAGAATGGGTAATGGGAACCTGAGGAGGGAGACAGAGAAAAGGGAAATATGGATTGAAAAGATAGCTATAAATGTGATAATGGAAAGTAGAAAGAAAACAAGGGTGATTAAAAAAGTCATAATGCAAAGTAAAGCTAAGATGACTAACAAAGATAAAAAGACAAGTCTACAGACTGTGTCTTAATGCACAGAGCATTTACAATAAGGTAGATTAATTAATGGCACAAATAGATATACAAAACTATGACATAATTACAACTGAGACGACATGGCTGCAGGGTGATAAGGATGGGAGTTGAACATCCAGAGGTATTCAACATTTAGGAAGGACAAACAAATAGTGAAAGAAGATGGAGTAGCACTGTGACTAAACAAGTCTATTGATGCAATAATGCAGAAGGATACTGGCTCCCAAAATCACCGGTATGGGTAGGGCTAAGAAACACCAAGAGATAGAAAGCAAAAGGTTTGTCTACGCACCAACAAACAGTAGTGAAGGAAAGGCATCAAACAGGAGAGTTATAGATGCTTGCAATAAAGGTACAAAAAAACTAATCAAGGAGGGGAAAATAAAGTAGGAGTGTAACATTGATTATAATAGGTTCTGAATACAAGTGACAAGAAAAAGATTAGCGAGGATAAATGTTGGCCCCTTAACTGTCAAAAATGGAGGAAATTATAATGGGAATCAAAGAATGGGAATCAGATTACAACAGGATCTTGATCAGATGGCCCAACGGGCTGAGAAGTGGCAGATAGAGTTTAATTCAGGTAAATGCGATGTGCTGCATTTTGGGAAAGCAAATCTTAGCAGGCTTATACACTTAATGGTAAGGTCCTGGGGAGTGTTGCTGAACAAAGAGACCTTGGAGTGCAGGTTCATAGCTCCTTGAAAATAGAGTCGCAGGTAGATAGGATAGTGAATAAGGCATTTGGTATGCTTTCCTTTATTGGTCAGAGTATTGAGTACAGGGGTTGGGAGGTCATGTTGCAGCTGTACAGGACATTGGTTAGGCCACTGTTGGAATACTGTGTGCAATTCTAGTCTCCTTCCCATCGGAAAGATGTTGTGAAACTTGAAAGGGTTCAGAAAAGACTTAGAAGGACATTGCCAGGGTTGGAGGATCTGAGCTACAGGGAGAGGTTGAATAGGTTCGGGCTGTTTTCCCTGGAGCATCAGAGGCTGAGGGGTTTACAAAATCATGAGGGGGATGGATAGGATAAATAGACAGAGTCTTTTCCCTAGAGTGGAGGAGTCCAGCACTAGAGAACATAAGTTTAGGGTGAGAGGGGAAAGATGTAAAAGAGACCTAAGGGGCAACTTTGTCATGCAGAGGGTGGTATGTGTATGAAAGTAGCTGCCAGAGGATATGGTGGAGGCTGGTACAATTGCAACATTTAAAAGACATTTGGATGGTATATGAATAGGAAGGGTTTGGGGGGATATGGACCGGGTGTTGGCAGGTGGGACTAGATTGGGTTGAGATATCTGGTAGGCATGGACAGGCTGGACTGAAGAGTCCGTTTCCATGCTGTACATCTCTATGACTATGACTTTAAATGGCAGAGGAATTGAAGACACATTTTTGGTGTCTTCACAATAAACAGTCAAATAATCTCTCAAAGATCATCAGCCAAGGAGCAGGAGGTATTGAAGAAAATCAAGTTTGGTTCACAAAAAAAAGTGTGCTGGACAAATTACTGGGAATAAAAGCTGACAAATCACCAGGACCTAATAATCTACTTTCCAGGATACTAAAGACAGTGGCACTGGAATTACTGGATAAATTGGTCATTAAACAGGAAGTGGTGGAGGATGCTGGGACAGTTACGTTTAAAAGATATTTGGATAAGTACATGAATTGGAAAGTGTTGGCAGGGATATGGGCCAAACACAGGTAAGTGGGACTATTTAGTTGTGGAACATGGTCAGCGTGGACTAGTAGGACCAAAGGGTCTGTTTCCACACTATGTGACTCTAACTTCCGAAATCCTGTAGACTCTGAAACAGTTCCTGCAGATTAAAACAGTGGCAAATATAACCTCAAGTTTAAAAAAAAGAATGACAGACCAGTTACCCAAACATCAATAGTGGGGGAAAACATATTCGGGTTTATTACGAAAGACCTCTTTGCAGCAGTTTTGCTTTCCCTCACCCAAACTTTTAACTTCTTAAACTACCCTACCTGGGGAATGGAGGCGAGACAAAGGGGGTCAAGTTGCAGAGTGGGGAGCAGAGTGAGTTACGAGGCAAGTCACGGAGCAGGGAGCAGAGTGAGCACAGAGCGGGGAGCAAAGCGAGCCATGGACCAAGTCACGGAAACGAGTCGTCACGGCCGGATCCCAGAATGGGGAGCAGAGCAAGCATGGGCCAAGTCCCGGAAGTACAAAAGGGTCGGAGCCAGAAGCAAAACAAAAGAACTATTTGAGTACTTTAATGACACACTTTTTATTCTCAATCTGGATGTTAAAATTTTGCATTCCCATGCTAGTCTTTCTTTATCCCCTACTACTTCAATTCTTAAACTATTTGTCCTAGGTACCTTGTACTTAAGATGGCGCTGAGGCGCAACACTACAAACTTATCCACTGCAATTTATCTACTGCACTCATTCGTGACAATAAAGGCTATTCTTCAAAGATGTGGCAAGAATCAGAAAACACTAATAGGATTATGAAAAGTCAGCATGAATTTATGAAAGGCTAAACATTCTTAACTGATCTACTGGAGATTTGAGGATGTAACTAGTACAATAAGAGGACTAGTAGATGTGGTGCTTCTGAAGTCCAAGAATGTGTTTGGTAAGATCTGACATTTTAGTTGGCAAAGTTAGAGTTCACACGATTGGGAATTATATACTGGCATAATAAAAAAAAGTGTGCAGACTGAAAATAGAAGGAAATAATTGGTTTAAAAAAGGAACTGCAGATGCTGGAACTCAAACAAAAAAAAGTCATTGCTAGAAAAACTCAGCAAGTCTGGTAGCATCTGTGGAGAGAAATCAGAGTTAATGTTTCAGGTCAAGTGACTCTCCATCAGGAATTGATGGTAGCTGGGTAAATGTTGGTACTTATGCTGAAGGTGGATTGGGGGACAGGCAGGGGGTGAAAAGTAAACTATAGCTGGAGCTAGAGTCCAAAGAGAGAGAACAGTTGGACAGACAAAGATGCGGTTAAAGGTCTGTCTGAGGCAACGAATATGTGATGACAAGGCCTGGGATAGGGACTTGGCCTCAAGTGCCGAAATTGTTGAACTCGATATTAAGTCCAGAGCTGCAGAATTCCCAAGCGGAAAATGAGATGTTGTTCTTCCAACTTGCACTGAGCTTTGCGGGATTGTTATGAAGATGTAAAGGGTACTGTGCCTTTAAGAGAGTTAAAAGCTAGCAGAACTATCTGACACAGCACTAACTGTTCCAAACAAGGAAACATTTGGTTGAACAGATGGATTAGCTAGGTTGCCTGGAGACAAAAAAAAACAAATTCAAATCTGGCCAGTTTAAATTATGCCCCAAATTACCAAACTCCAATCAAGTTTGAATTTAGTATTTTTATAATATTGACACCAATGAAACAATCTGATGCTTTGGAGTATAAAACTGAGAAAGAAATTGAACAGTTGGAGGAGAACTGCCAAAAGACCAATAGATGTAAGCTGCTAGTAAGAACTCAGAGGTTCTGGAAAAGGAGTTTGCACAGCAAAAAAGAACAACACCAACCTAGAGAACAAATCTACAGAGGAAGATTCGACAGCTGGCTGGTTTTTTGGAAATTTGAATTTTTCTGTAAATCTTGATTGGGGTTCGTATTGGACCAGTATTGATTTTGGGGGGGGGGGGGGGGCGCGGGGGGAGAGAGAGTAGGTTTACATAAATGAGTTGCAAATAGTTATTAGTGAATTATTCTCTATTAGACTTTTAAAAAATTAAAGATATGAATTTTTACCTTAAATGATGACTTTGGGAATAGTTTTTTCCCTTTCGAATTTTAACAGCTTACAGAATGGGTTAAATCATTTCTGTATTGAAGGTTTAAATTAGTGGGGGGGGGGGGGGGGGGGGGGGTGGTTGCCCATTGCTGTAATAGAATCACTGCAGCAAGCTTGAGACAGAGATGTTGTACAGGAAACATCTGTATTGAAGTGGCAGGTGACTGGAAGCTCACAGTCTTATTTGTAGACAGAAGGTAGGTGTTCTGCAAGGCAATCACAATTTGTTTCTCCAGTGTAGGAGACCACATTGTGAAGAGTGAATACAGCTGACTAGATGGAGTGATGTGCAGGTAAAGCACCAATGTACCTGGAAGGTGTGTTTGGGACCTTGGTGACACCTCTTCTATAGTATTGCACGTAGTTCAATCTTCCCACCTAACAGAGGATATACTTGCAGCAGGAGTACAGCAAAGATTCATTGAGCTGATACTAGAGATGGCAATCCAAACTCAACCTGTCGAATTTGCTACAAATGAAGGTTGTAGAAGTTGGGTCAATGAGTATACTCAAGAAAAGATGGATAAATTATTAGAAATTAAAATGCATCGGGAGTATAAAGAATTCACAGAAACTGGATATTGAAATATAGGTTTGACATTGATTATGTTAAACAGCAGACCAGACTCAAAGGGTCAAACGGCCTACTCCTGCTACTAGTTTAAATGAGATATATATATGCAATCTAATTAGCTGAGACAATAGATATTTAAGCTTTATGATTTGATAGAATTAAGCTTCAAAATGCATATACCAGAGACTGAGGGTTCTTGAGCGCAGTTGTGTCCCAACCTCTCAGGTCAGAAGACCCAGATTCAAATTCCACCAGCATCAGAGATACACAAAATCTTTGAACAGGTTCAATAGGAAAGTCTCCATATGAGAAACTGAAACTGGAAGCAGTTGATACTGTTGAGGATAGCAGTGTGATGCCCATAAAAGGCAAAGCAGTACCTTCTAAACAGAGTTAAGGGAAATATATGAGAAATTTGACATTTACACAATTATTCTAATAAAGCTTTGATGCTGTGTGAACATTTCTGCCTTCTCTTGAACACAGTCAATGACAAGAATAAACCATGACACTGCTGCAATTCAATGGCTTCATTCTTCCTGCAAACCAAATATTTCAATGCTTTTCTAGATCAGAATTTGAAAATTAGAATTGTAATTATGATCAGGATTTTATTTTACTTTAATACTCTTTTTTGCTTTCTTTTGTAGGTACTTTGCCAAAAAGAACCCATTGGCAACAAGGTGGAGTTGAGGTCACTGAACTTGAGACAGGTACAATTCAAATTCTGTGACTTGTTAAGGTAGAGTAGGTGACAGAGGTGTCAGTGGGGGAGCAGTTTGGGGCCAGTGACTGTAATTTGAGCAATTTTAAAATAGCAAGGGAAAAGGATAGACCACATCTAAAAGTAAAATTTCTAAATTAAAGGAAGAGTAATTTTGATTGTATTAGGCAAAAATTTTCAAAAGTTGATTGGAGGCGAATATTCACAGGTAAAGGGACAGCTGGAAATTGGGAAGTTTGAGATAACAAGTGTCTAGAAACTGTATATTGCTTTTCGTGTAAAAGGAAAGGCTGGTAGGTGTAGGGAATGCTGGATGACTCAAGAAATTGAAGTTTTGGTCAAGAAAAAGGAAGCAGACGTCAGGTGTAGACAGCAGAGATCGAGTGAATGCCAAGAAGAATATAAAGGTAATAGGAGTTTGTTTAAGAGGGAAATCAGGAAGGCAAAAAGGGTACATGCGATAACTTTGTCAAATAACGTTGAGGAGAATTTGAAGGGATTCGACAAATACATTATGTACAAAAGGGTAACTAGGGAGAGAATCAGCAAGGCCACCTATCTGTGCAGCCGCAGGAGCTGGGGGAGATACTAAACGAGTATTTTGCATCAGTGTTTACTATGGAGAAGGATATAGAAGATAGAGAAAAAGGGGAAATAAATAGCAACATCTTGAAAAATGTTCATATTACTGAGGCAGTTGTGCTGGACATCTTAAAACACAAAAGGTGTATAAATTCCCAGGATCTGATCGGGTATACCGTAGAATTCTGTGGGAAACGAGAGAAGCGATTGCTGGGCCTGCTGCCAATATATCTGTATAATCGATAACCACAAGTGAGGTGCCAGAAGATTAGAGGTTGGCTGATGTGGTGGTGCCACTATTTAAGAAAGGTGGTAAGGAAAAGCTAGGGAATTATAGACCAGTGAGCCTGAAATTGGTGGTGGGCACGTTGTTGTAGGAAATCCTGAAGCACAGGATTTACATGTATTTGGAACAGGATTTACATGCGTGTGGAACGGGAAGTACTAATCAGGGATAGTGAACACAGGGAGTCATGTCTCACTAACCTAACTGAGTTTTTTTAAAGCGGTAACGAAGGGGAGATAAAGTTAGAGTAGTGGACATGATCTATATGGACTTCAGTAAGGCATTTGACAAGGTTCTGCATGGTAGACTGGTTAGATCTCATGGAATACAGGGAGAACTAGCTATTTGTTCTGAAGATGTGGGTGTATTTTAAGAGAGTTAAAAACAGCAGAACCACCAGACACAGCACCAAGTGTTCTCTGTTAGGCAACGGTGTAACACTTGGGCAATTTGCTCAATTAGCTCGTTGCCTGGAGATAAAAACAAATTCAAATTCAGCCAATCAATTTAAATTATATCCCAAAAATTGTCAAACTCCAATCCAGTGTGAATTGAGTATATGACAATCTTAAAAGCCAATGACATAATCCAATGCTTTGGGGATATAAGACTGAGGAAAATTGAACGGTTGAGACGAGAACTGACAAGCTCAGCATGTAAACGGACTGCCTGAAAAATAGCTCTCTTAAAAAGATACCTTTTTGATGAATAACCTGTGATGAAGAAATTCCTGAAGAATAAAAGACAACACAGGAAAATCCTAATAGAAGAATGAAAGCTGCCTGGTTTTGAGATAAGACGTCTTGTTTCGTAAATCTTCATCAGACTAGTATTACAGGAGGGAAGGTAGCAGATAGGTTAGAGTAAGGAATTGTAAATAGTTGTTAGCTAATTATTCTCTGTTATACTTTAAGAAATAAAGTTGTTAATTTTACTTTAAATAGTCCTTGGCCACTCGGATTTTACAGATTACTGAACAGAATAAAACTTTTCTGTGTTGCTAGTTTTAAATTAAGCAGGAGGATTACCCAGTGTCGTAACACATTTGGATACGTAACCAGCTGCAATGAAGACAGAGGGTGGTGGTGGAGTGTTGCTCTTCAGACTGCAGGCTACAAGAATCAGTACTGGATCCACTGCTTTTTGCCATTTATATAAATCATTTGGATGTGAACATAGGAGATATGGTTAGCAAGTCTGTAGATGACACCTAAACTGGTGGTGTAATGGACAGCAAAAGGTACAATAGGACCATGATCAGATGGGCAAATTGACTGAGAAGTGGTAATTAGGGTTTAATTTAGATCAATGTGAAGTTTCGCATTTGGAAAGGCAAATCACTTAACGGTCAGGTCCTAGGGAGAGTTGCTGAACACAGAAACCTTAGAATACAGGTTCATAGCTCCTTGAAAGTGGAGTTGAGGGTAGATAGGGTGGTGCAGAAGGCATTTGATATCTTGCCTTTATTGGTCAGTGCATTGTGGAAAGGATTTGGGAGATCATGTTGCAGCTGTATAGGACCCTGGTTAAGCCACTTTTGGAATACTGCATGCAATTTTGGTCTCTGTTCTATTGGAAGGATGTTGTGAAATTTGAAAAAGGTTCAAAAAAGATTCACAAGGATGTTGGCAAGTTTGAGCTAGAAGGAGAGAGGCCGAATAGGCTGGGTTTAAGGGGTGACTTTATAGAGGCTTATAAAATTATGAGGGGCATGGATAGGGTAAACAGACAAGGTCTTTTCCAAGGGGTGGAAGAGTTCAAACTAGAGGGCATAGGGAAAAAGTGAGAGGGGAAAGAATTAGAAGGGACCTAAGGGGCAACTTTTTCACGCAGAGGGTAATGTGTGTATGGAATGAGGAAGTGGTGAAAGATGATACAATTACAACATTTAAAAGGTACATGAACAGGGAGGGTTTAGAGTGATATGGGTCAAATGCTGGCAAATAGGACGACATTAATTTAGGATATCTGGTTGGCGTGGACAAAGTTGGATCGAAGGGTTTGTTTCCATGCTGTACATCTCTATGACTCTAAATGATAAAAATAAATCTTAAAACCATCCAAACGGAGCTTGCAGTTTTCAGTAATGGACACCTTCACACCTTCAGTGCTATCAGGAACACAAATCATTTTACTTCATTTGCATGATGTGACCGGAAGTGATTTGGAAGTGAGAGAACTTTATAATAGTCAGACTTCAGTGCTTTACTAAAACAATCTAAATCTAAAATATGGAAGTTGGACTGGGTTAGACAAAATCAAAAAATCACAACACCAGGTTATAGTCCAATTGGTGTATTTGAAAACACTAGCTTTCAGAGCACTGCTTCTTCTCTCACTAGCACCTGAAGATTTTAGACAGAATTTATAAGAAAAACATCAAAAGGTCATACAACTTCTGCAATCAAATTGAATATCTTAGCCATCTTAGATGTGTTCAATTTGTTCTCATGAATTGTATGACCCTTTGATCTTTTCCCTATAAATTCTGTGCCTAAGGGTTTCCTCTCTCACTAGCACTTGACTAAGGAGCAATGCTCTGAAAGCTAATGTTTCCAAATAAACCAGCTGGACTATAACCTGGTGTTGTGTGATTTTTGACTCAGTCTAAATCAAGCTCAAGCACAGTCAATACACCGATAAAAATAAATGATAAACCATATCAGCAAATAAATAGAACTCTAGTAAGAAGGATGCTATCCAGAAAAAAAACAGATTTAGGAGAACCAGTAAAAGAATCAAAAATATGAGATAATGTTTTACTGGGCTGAGAGTTGGAATGCTCTGGCGGCGATACACTGATTCAGTAATAATTTTCAAAGGGTATTTGAATGTTTACTTCAAAAGGAGAAATTTGAAGTGCTACAGGGAAGGGGAAGGAGTGCGAGAATCCTCAGATCAGCACAGGATTGGTGGGAAGTTGGCCTTGTTCCATGCTAAATGATTTTGCACCAGATTTCTTTAACAACAATTCGAAGACTTCATTTCTATTCATATTCTATGTTTCAGTTAATTCACTTCTGATGTTTTATACAACTGAAAACGGGTACATAAAATATGCAAAATTTTTGTTTAAACAAACCATTTATCAAATACATAGACAAATGTAAACAACCCAGTATAAAACCCAAACTATAAGACACAGACACAAAACACATGTTTTAATGGTTGGTGGGATAGACTTTTGACACAAATATCCATGCATGTTACAAAGGAGTGTGAATGGACCCTGACTTACGTTATAGCAGCAGGGAGAGAAGGTAAAATGCCAGATGGAAGTGTTAAGATTGACTGCACATGAGGAAAAACAGATGCAGATGAAGACCCTTGATTCATGGAGGCAGCTTGCCCTAGAGATGCAGATTCAGTGCCCCGTTTTAAATCCTGTTCGGTGCTAACCCACAAATTTTTGTTTTTTTAAAAAAAACATATCCAATAGGCAGCATTAATCAGTGAAAAGAGAAACAGATAGATATTAGCTTCAGCATTTGCATTCATTAACTGGAGTGCTCTATCGCCAGCCACAAGTTTCTGCATTCAATAACATACTGCTCTAGCAACAAAATTCAAGCAAAAATGTTTTCTGCCTTTACAACAAACTCGTGATTTAACAGTAATATTTCTAATAACTGCATAATTACTATTTGAATTTTTCCTTTTTTGTGACGTTCATGTCAGTGCAAGAATCTCCACAGTCAAAAATAACTCTCAAATAAACATTTTTAATCAAAATAAGCCATTTTGAAATGTGAATATGAAGATTAAAAAGAAAAAAAATAGCTTGAAGAACCAATCATTTAAAAAAATCTATCAGATAAAATTCAATGTTGAGCTGTATCAGGAGGTATTAGACCAGGAGATCACATGTTTGGGCAAAGAAGCAGGTTTTAAGGATCATCTGAAAGTAGGATGAGAACTGCAAGGATAGAGATTTAGGACAAAATAACTTCCAATGGTAGAACCATTGAAATGGGGAGCTTAAGATGCTAAAATTATAACAGCACTGATACCTTAACAGGGTTGTAGGGTGGAAAGCAAAAACAGCGATAAGGCTGTGACATTTCATAATCAGGAGCCAGTGTAGGTCGGTTGCCAAATAGTGAGCAGAACTTGGGCATGTCTTAAGTAATTAGGAAAAAGTGAGGACTGCAGATGCTGGAGATCAGAGTCGAGCGTGTGCTGCTGAAAAAGCACAACAGGTCAGGCAGCATCCAAAGAGCAGGAGAATTGACATTTTGGGCAGGAGCTGTTCATCAGGAATACGTCTGAAATGTCAATTCTCCTGCTCCTCAGATGCTGCTGGACTTGCTGTGCTTTTCCAGCAACACACTCATGACTTAAGTAATGGGCAGAGTTTTGTACAATCTCAAATTACGAAGAGGAGAAAGTGCGAGACCAACCAGTAATAAAGGCACAAAAATGGGATTCAGCAGTAGGGCCTATTCTGCAGAAGTGGAAACAGGGAGTCTCAGTGATCTTATTGATACATATTTAGCTGTTTATTGCAGGGTCGAGTACAAGACCAAGGTTGCAAACAATCTGGTTTTGCTTCAAATAAACTGTCAGGGAGAAGAATGAAGTTTATCACTGGGGATCTGAGTTGGTAATGGCGTTGAGGGCTTCTAATATTTAACATGAGAAAAACTTTCCAGTGGAGCGCTCAAGGAGGGTTGATGATTCAGGTACATTGTCATTCGCATATACAAAGGAAATAATTCTGTGTTTGGGTGAATTTCCCAGCATCTGCATCTAACTGGGGACAAGGAAATATCTTTGGAGGATGCTAAAAGTAACAACGTAGTAGGGAAGAGAAGCCAATGCAGATGGTCGGCATGGTGGCACAGTGGTTAGCACAGCTGCCTCTCAGCGTCAGGGACCCGGGTTTTTTTGCAGCTCTGGCGTCTGTTTGAAGTTTGCACATTCACTCCATGCCGGTGTGGGTTTCCTCTGGGTGCTCCAGTTTGCTCCCAGAATCCAAAGATGTGCAAGTTAAGTGAATCGGCCAAACTAAATTGCCTACAGTGTTCAGGGATGTGTAGGTTAGGTGCATTAGAAAATGTAGAGTAATAGGGTAGGGGAATTTGTCTGGTTGGGTCACTCTTTGGAGGGTTGGTGTGTACTTGTTAGGCCAAATGGCCTGTTTCCACACTGTAGAATTTCTATGATTCTCTGGCTAAAGAGGAACAGAAATAGGTGAGAACAGTTAACCCAGAAGTGACAGTGGAGAAACAACAGCAACAAACAAACCACAACTTTCATTCATATACATTCACATTGAGCCAAATTTAGAACAATACTGCTGGCATCCCAATTGCACACACCCAATAGATTATCAATCAAGATTCTTGATCACGCATCCCTGATTTAGTGAACCAAGCTTTTCATATTACCAGTGTGCATGCTTCATACAACACTGGGTGACGGGAAACTCTCAGCTTTGTCATTTACGTGGCGTTGACCATTCATTCTATGTTTTGAGTTAGTTTATATCTGAAACCAAAACTAATTCATTTGTAACTTAAAATTAAGTCAAATTAAGTTTAATCCTTACCAAGTTTAGTTTTTAAATAAAAACTGTCATTCTCACATTCAAACCCAGTTGGTTAGACTGTTTGTAAAATGGACAAAATGTCATTCTACCATTTTGCGATCAAATATTCAATTTCTTCATTGAGCAAAGATCAGCAATGAAAAAGATGTGGTCTGTTCTTTTAGTCTCTCTGCCATTCAAAAACATTAAGTGCAGTGAGGGAAGAGATCTATAAGAGTCTTAACAGCAAGTCTAAGTTGGTTCAATTAAAGAAGCAATGTTGTTGAGCCTGATTCTAGCCTTTAACTGTCAAATCAAAAATGTACTCCATGTATGCACGGTGGTTCAGTGGCTAGAACTGCTGCCTCACAGCATCAGGGACCCAGGTTCAATCCTACTCTCGAGTGGCTATCCGAATTGAGTTTGCACACTATCTTCATGGATTTCTTCCATGTGTTCTGACTTCTGATGTGCAGGCCAGGTAGATTAGCTGTGGAAAATGCAGTGGTAGGGATGGGGTGGGTCTGGATGGACTGCTCTTTGGAGGATCGGTGTGGACTAGATGGGCCAATGGCTTAGATTAGACTAGACTAGACTTACAGTGTGGAAACAGGCCCTTCGGGCCAACAAGTCCACACCGACCCGCCGAAGCACAACCCACCCATACCCCTAACCTAACACTACGGGCAATTTAGCATGGCCAATTCACCTGACCCGCACATCTTTGGACTGTGGGAGGAAACCGGAGCACCCGGAGGAAACCCACGCAGACACGGGGAGAACGTGCAAACTCCACACAGTCAGTCGCCTGAGTTGGGAATTGAACCCGGGTCTCAGGCGCTGTGAGGCAGCAGTGCTAACCACTGTGCCACCGTGCTGCCCACTATGCACACTCGCACACTATAGGGATTCTATGATTTTATGATAACTTCATTTAGTTCAGAGATCAAGCAGAGAATTTCCTCGTCCATAAGTGTCAAACAGCATGGAAACAAATCCTTAGATCCAACACATCCATGCCGACCAAGTTTTCTGAAACTAAACTAGTCCCACTTGCCTGCATTTGGTCCTTATCCCTCCAAACCTTTCCTGTTCATGTACTTGTCCAAATGTCTAAGTGTTGTAACTGTACCTGCATCCATTACTTCCTCTGGCATTTCACTGCACATACGAACCAGCCTCTGCATGAAGACATTGCCCCTCAGATCCCAAATAAATCTTTCTCCTCTTACCTTCAAAGTACGATCCCTAGTCTTGAACTCCACCACCCTACAGTGAAAATCTTTGCTATGCCCCTCATCATTTCATAAACTTCTGCAAGGTCACTCCTCAACCTTCTAGGCTCCAGTGAACAAAGCCTGAGGCTAACCAGCCTCTCTTTATAACTCAAAACCTCTAATCCCAGCAACATCCTGACAAATCTTTTTCTCTCCCATTTAATAATATTCTTCATATAACAGGATGACCAGAACTGTACACAATAGTCCAAAAGTGGCCTAACCAGCATCCTGTAACGGTGAACATGACATCCCAATTCCTATACTCAATGGTCTGAGTAATGAAGGCACACATGTTAAATGCCTTCTTAATCACCCTATGATGCAACTTTCAAAGAATTTAACACTACTACTCACAGCCCTACCATTAACTGTACAAGTCCTGCCATTTTTCACTTTACCAAAATGCAATACCTCACATTTATCCAAATGAAATTCCATCTGCCATTCCTTAGCCTACTGGCCCAATTGATCAAGATCCCTTTGTCATGGAGCTCTCAGCTCACTGTTATATTCACATTGATTATGGGCAAAATCACAATATTACTGTCTACCCATCTGCAAGTGCTAAATGCAGCTCTTTCAAGTTCGAAATGAAGAAATCACTCGATTTGTAGATCCATGTCAGGCAAGGACTGCATGTGTGCAGCTAAACTGGTAAGTGTATGGAGCAAAATTACAAAAGTTACTCTTCATTATTTTAAAAATGAAGTTAATCCTCAAGATATTAGGTTACTTCACCAAAGTATTTTCTGCTACATAGTTTTGAATTACAGATAAGCTGATTGGCAAATTGAACATGAGTCACCTCAAAATATGGGATATGATCTTTTGTTTTGACATCATAAATTATAATACATTTTGGCAAAACAAATCTAGAGACTTACTGCTGCTTGCTAGAATTTGATGGTTAATGGTAGATTGCATAGATTGCTTACTTTCATACACGTTAAGTGATTTACTGCCATCTATTATTCATTATAAATATTACAGACACAAATTTTTAAATTATATATTTAAATTTCTTTATACATAATATGTATCAATAGTATTTCTACTGTAGGGAGCAAAATCAAATAGAAAACCAAATTTAAAACATTGCAGAAAGCTGTTGACTACGTTTAATTAAAGGGTAACCTTGATAAAAATTAAGTCTTAAAACAGTAAACTTCAAGATTCAGATTGTTATAAAGGCAGAAGCTTGTGTACAGTCCATAAGGCTATTCTGCAAAAATGTGATGCAATATGGACTATGAGGGTGGAGTGACATGCTGCTCCTGCCTGCATTAGGTATTTCTCCATATTGTGCAAGCATACTTACCGAAAATCATCCAAATTCAGGCTACTTCTGCAACAAAAAACACAAGGAAGTAAAATTCAGACAACTCAAGACAAGAAAAGATAGGAAAAATAATAAAAATACATTAATGAGAAAACCATTTTTCCTATATTTTACATCATTTGTTCAACTTTTAGCTTGATTTATTTAATGAATACTGAAGATCACAAAGACTACGTAAATCAATAAATATTTGGATTCACAATGCTGAACAGTCTGCTGTCAATACTTCAAAAGTTTATGTAGATTAAATCTTAGGAGTCTCGTTTAACTCACATTTCAGGCAAATTGTAACATAAATAACATTACAACTAAAAAGTTGAACATAGATGTGCATTGGAATCTATATTACACTCATTTTATGGTCTCAAAAGCCAACTAATCAACCTATGCAGTCTCATATTCTACGCAGCCATTCATATAGCTTTTTTTTGTTTCAGAATGTATCTGCATAAAAATAGTTAATATTTCTAGTGAAGACCAAAGGCTTCCAAAACAAGCCGTTAACAGGCAAGATCCATACATTCTGAACACTCAATGAGGGAACCAGGTAATAGATTCTGAAAAGGAGAAAGTGAGGGCTGCAGATGCTGGAGATCAGAGTCGAAAAGTGTGGCACTGGAAAAGTACAGCTGGTCAGACAGCATCCAAGGAGCAGGATTCTCCTGCTCCTCAATTGCTGCCTAACCTGCTGTGCTTTTCCAGCGCCACACTTTTAGACAATAGATTCTGAACAGTCGCAGTCCAGGACATACCACAAAGAACTTGGTTGAAGTGGTTCTGAAGGTTTTTTCAGGCCTGTTGGGTAAGGCTCCTGGGAATTATGAACAACAGTGGAGATCTGGGGTTATGTTGAACTAATTCCACAGAAGTAATATATTGACGTGAGGAGCCCAGTGACACCATGAAGGCTCTCATAAGGATAGACCTGCCATGGACATTAAATTTAGCCACCTTTTTTATAGGTACTGCTTCTGTAGGTTGATCAAAAATTATAGCCTTTGTACTTGCACTGAAGTGGTGTCTATCAAAAATCTGTTAACTGTGGCTAGTTTGAAGAGCAACATGAGTAACTACAAGAGATTATAGTCTGCTTACAAACATACATCTTAAAATTGCACAGAAAATTTATCACAAAGACATTTTTTCAATTATTTAATAAATATAAATAATTACTCATTGAGCATTTTCAAAATACAGCAGGTCGGGTGTATAATGAGATCTTGCCAAGTACATATAACAATACATATCAAAATAACTTGCTTAGATTATGAAGTGCCATGGTGATATCCTAAAGCTACCAACCTTATTGGTGTATAAGTTATGGATTATTAACATACTGTAGTGTACTTTTATACTGAAAACGGGTTTAAAATGCATCTGACAAAAAAGAGCAACCTGTACACAAAAAACTGTACTAAGCACACTGTAGATCAATTTTATTTTGTTAATCCAGAATCTCAAATAAATTAACCGATACTCTTGAACACTGAATTTCTTTTACTTTGGACAGCTTACTCTATTTTGCAGCTACATGCATGGGGTTGCAAATTAAAATCTTGGTGACAAGTTACGGTAAGAACAGAAATAACTGAACCTTTGAATAAAAACCTCAAAGGCAACAGAACCACTTTAGTAACAAAAGGAATACAGTCAGTTAGATTGTAAAGTGGGATGTTGGCAGGAATTGTGCTTACCATTAACTCCTGCAAACTCACCTATTGGATTTGGAGTTGCGTGTTGGTGACTCTGCTCCTTTCAATAAATATCTGAAATACTGTGTGGAAGAAAACTGACTAAACATTACTTGCAATCCTGACAATTTGTAAGGTGACTCACATCTAAAATTTCAGTTGTGTCACACAAGTTGCACTATTAGCACATAGGTCCCTTTGTAGGAGTATAGTTCTTTTTAAAATCGAGTGTAATGCAAAACTCTACAAACTCAGCACAAGGATTGATGAAGCTACAGTAAAAGTTCAATCTACATACACACTTCTACAACATTTTTCTATATTCTTGCTGTATTGGGAACATAAAATTTAAAATCAACATGTTAAAGGTAAAATTTTGACAAACTAATTGCCCATTGTAGAATAATCAAATAACCAGCGACTGCAAGGGTCAATGGTACAGTCAGTTCCTGCTTTTTCACACATATCTCTTACAAACCTCTGCTGAAACACTATCCTCTACCTAAAATATTTGGCCAAGCAACCTATCTCCCTCACTGCTAACACCCCATGTTGGTTGCTGTGGGACGATATGTGAGACAGAAAATCAAGACCAGTTTGCCAATACTATCAGCTTGCTAAAATATTTCGAAATCTATAGTGCAACATGTTGCTATAAAAAGCCCCATTTGTAAAGAAGGGATGTGTGTAGCTTGGCCATAAGCAACCTCATCCTGACACCAGACAAGATGCACTAGAGTTGATATCGAGTTTATGACCTGAAAGGATAGTGGAAGCATCTACAATAATTTTCAAAACGAGGTTGCAAATAAAAGGGGAAATTTATAGGATTATGGGGAAAAAATAAAGTGGAGTGAGACTAAATGGATAGCTTTTTCAAACAGCCAACACTGGCAAGGTGGGATGAATTGCCTCTTTGTGTGTTATATGATCCAAGGAATACCAATATCATCAAATACCATGTGCAGTCCTTCTACACACAAAAAATGCCTTCAGCACCTTCAATAAACATTAAATAAAACCATCACTGGACTGCATGAGAGTGTAAGCATTAGCAACTGCAACTTTGTCTCAATGTAAACATGACACCCTCACGAAAAGGTGTCGATCTTTGTCCCATCAAGCCTGTTCCACCACTTAAGATCATGGCTGATCTGATTATAACTTCAACTCACATGCTCTTATATCCCAATAAAGTTCTGCCTTGGCTTGCCAAATATCTATCCACTTCAGTCTTAAAAATATTCAAAGAATCTGCTTCCACCGTAATTTCAGGAAGCGTTCTAAATACTTATGACCCAAAGAGAGAAGAATTCACTTCATATGTTTTAAATTTCTTTTTTATCATTAACAGAGACCACTAATCCTAGATTCTCCCGTAAGAGAAAACATCTCTTTGCATTATCCTGTCAAGACCACTGAGGATCTTGTGTTTTAACAAAGTTGTTTCTTGCTCTTGTAAAGGACAGAGTGTTCATGTCTAGACTGTTTAGAGGAAAAATTGAGCAACTTGTCCAATCCAGGTGTTAATCTGATAAACATTTTTTGACCTGCTTCCAATGCATTTACGTCCTTCATTAAGTCATGTAATCAATATTGAACATAATATTCCAGCTGTGGTTTCTTTGGTGCCCTTTACAACTGAAGCATAAATCGCCTTATTTTTGTATTAAAGTATCTTGCAATTCGCAACTTTCTAATTGGCTAAGAGCAAATTACAACAAATGCTGGAATCTGTACTGAAAACAAAAATGCTGCAGATCACAGTAGGTCAGGTAGCACCGAGGAGAGAAAGCAAGCTAATGTTTCGAGTCTAGATGACTCTTCATCATCTAGCTCAATAGTCATGTAGATTCAAAACATTAGCTTGCTTTCTCTCCATGGTTGCTGCGACCTCCAGCATTTTGTTTCTAATTAGCTACCCTTGATACTTACTTATCAGCCATGATCTTAATAGATCATACTTTTAAGATTCATGCTCAAGGTCACACAGATCCCTCTGCATCTCTCAGCTTTGCAATCCCTCATCTTTAAGATAATATGCTGCATTTTTATTCTTCTTGCCAAAATGGACAATCCACAGTTTTCATATTATACTCCATTTTCCACATTGTCTAGTCACATAAGCTATATCTTTTTGTAGCTTGCTTATGCCATGTCACAACTTAATTTCCTTCCTATCATTCCTTTCACCCCTTCATCCAAATTATTCATATAATTGTAAACAGTTGAGATCCTGGCACTGATTACATCAGATCAACCAGAAAAAAACATTTGTACTTAGTCTCTGGCTGCTTATTAGGAAGCAATCTTTTACCTATGCCAATGAGTCGCCTGCACATTATGGAGCTTCTATTTTCCGCAGTAACATTTGATGCGGCACAGTATTAAATGTCTTCTGGAAATCTAAGCACAGCATATTCACCAATTCCCTCCTGTAGTTTTTGATCTGTTTAACCTCGAGAAGTCACTGCACAATCACAGTATCACTACAAATTCCTCAATGTCATATTTCGATATTCAGCCAAAGTATTTTCTGAGGATTAAGGGATTGAGAAGGAACTCTCAGTTCATTATTCTATCTTGAAAAATCAATTTAAATAACTAAGGGAACCGATAAAATTGTGTCATAAAAGGTAAGAGTAGGAAAATGTAATGCAGTAGACGTCATTTATCCAGATTTACAAAAGGCCTTTGATAATGTAAAGTTTGTAAAGTTAGGAGCCCTACTGACACAGAGCTCAGGACAGGAGGCTGCTGACACTCTGCTAAGAGGCATGAGCAATCTTTAGAAAGGGAAACCTTCAAAGGAGCGATCCAATGGTGGAGATAAGCATGTGGCCATAAATGGCAGGGGGAGGGGAGTTCAGGGAAAGGTGAGTTGAGCTTTGGATGGCTACAAAAGAGAGATTGCGAATGGGGCCTGTCAATAAAAAAAAAGTCACCTAGGTCAGTCACAAGTAATAAACTCCTTACAAATCATTTATGAAATGTCACTGAAAGAAACCTTTTCTGGCTAACATATGGTTGTTGCCCTATGCTAATTTAAATGTTGCAATGCCCAGGAAATTTAAACTTTCTTGCGTGACATGGCCTTAAGTTTAATGGGATTTGACAATTATTGACAAGTTGTTTCAGTTCTGCTCTGAGACAAAATGCCTAATATTTTAGCAAAACCACAAAAATTACTAGTGATTACATCTCATCGCATTAAAGAATCAATGAGAATGAAAATACATACTCCAAATGAAAAACTGGACCCTGAAATTCAGAAAGAAGCCCTCGAGAAACACAATTCTCAATAAGCATCGTTTGACCCGTATTCAGAATTCACACAGGAAATATTTACTTCAAGTCTCAGTTGCACGGTTAAAAGAATACAAAGCAAACAGAAATAACAGATTCCATACCTCATCACTGTGACAAAACATAGGTGTAAATACAGTTTCAAGCAGATTCATGACGTGTTCATATGCCTCGAACAAACAGCGCATGGTCTGAAGTTTCACTACATTCCTGTAAGATCCTTCTGCAACTGCAAGGGTTAAAATATAGCCAATAACTTCAATTTATCCAGCTGGGTTACAGCTTTACAAAATTATAAATTGCATGCAACACAAACTGCAAAGAAATAATTACCAATGCAGCTCAACTGCTGAAACAGTAGATCAAAGAATACAGCAATAATTATGGATGACTTTAATCTTCATATTGATTGGGGTCAATAAAACTGGAAAGGGTAGCTACAACAACAAATTAATAGAACACATTAAGGATCGGTTCCTAGAACAATGTGCCTAGAACAATTACCAACCAGGTAAGTATTGTTCTATTCTTTTTGCATGCTTCTTTTTTGTTGATTTATAACATTGCCTAGAGTATGGCTAGTGTTTGGGAGTCAAGATCCCCCAAGAAGTAGTGATTATAACACGCTAGAATTTAATATTCAGTTTGGGTGAGAGAATGTTGGATTGGAAGCCACTGTTTTTAACTTAAAAATATAATCGGATCATAGAAGGACATTACAATGAAATACGGATAAAGTCAGTTAAACTGAACTGGGCGGGAAAGGCAGCCAGCAAGCAGTGGCAGATATTTAAGCAGATATTTAATTCATGACTTTCAGCAAAAATATATCTCAGTAAAGAGGGAAGATTATAGTCTAAGAGAGGGATAAACCAACCAGGGCTAAGCATGGAAGTTAAGGAGATTATGAAGTTGAAAGAAGCAGCACGTACAGGATGTAAAAGTCAGTGATTGCCCCAAAAACTGGGATAAAATTCAAAATCCAAAAAAGGATGCCTAAAAAGATATTAAAAGAGAAAGCAAATAAACTATGAGAGTAAACCAGCGAGGAATATGGAAACTGACAAGGAGAGTTTCTTTAAACACAAAAAGAAAGTCAGAAATCAAAGTGAATATTGGCCCCTTAGAAAATCAAACCAGAGCAATAATTATGGGGGACAAAAAAATGGCAGAGGAGTTAAACAGGTATTTTGCATCAGTCTTATGGTGGAAGACACTTCAAACATCCCATTAATACAAAAGAATACATGGGAGGAATTAAGTACCATCAACATCACTTGAGCATTAATAATAGACAAACAAATGGGGCTAAAGGTAGATAACTCCCCTGGCCCCAATGGCTTGCACCACAGGATCATAAACAGCATTGGTTGTAATTTTCAAAGATCCTTGGAATCTGCAGTACCAGAGGATTAGAAAACTGCCAATTCAAAACAGGAGGAAGGCAATTAATATAGGCCAATTAATCTATCATCTATCATTAGAAAAATGTTAGATTCAATTATGAAGTAACAGCTGTACATTTGTAAAATCATTTTTTAAGGAAGCAGAGTCAGGATAGCTTCATGAAAGGAAAATTGTGCCTGACTAATTTATTAGAGCTATTTGAGGAATTCTCAGTCAGAATGGATGGAAAGAAACCAGTAGATGTTGCATATTTGGACTCCCAGAAGGCAATCAACAAGGTACCTCACAAAATATTTAAGTCACAGTCACACACCACGAAAACATATACTTCGGTCCAACAAGTCCATGCCAAACATAATCTCAAACCAAACTAGCTCTACCTGCCTGCTTCTGGCCCATATCCTTCCAAACTTTTCCTATTCATGTACTTATGTCTTTTAAACTTTGTAACTGTGCTCACATCCACCACTTCCTGAGTACGTTCATTCCATACATGAAGCATCACGTCCGTAAAAGGTTTGCCCCTTATGTCTTTTTTAAAACCTCTTTCTCACTCTAACAATATGCCCCAAGTCCTGAAACCCCCATCCTAGGAAAAAGACACTTACCATTAACTCCAGCTAAAAGCCTTACTTCGTAAACCTCTAAAAGGTCACCCTTCAACCTCCTAAGCTCCAGTAAGAAAGACCTAGCTTGTCCAGCCTTTCTTTATAACTTAAACTTCCATATCTGACAACATCCTGGTAAATCTCTTCTACGCTCTCTCTAGCTTAGTAATATCATTTCTATAATATAGTGACGAGAAATAGAGGGAGTACTCCAGAAGAAGCCTCACCAATGTCCTGTATAACCTCAATGAAATCCCAACTCCTTTACTCAAAGAACTGAGCAATGAAGGCAAGTGTGCTAAACGTCTTCTTAACCACTCTATGTGGCACAAAGAATTATATATCTGAACCCCTTGGTCTCTCTGTTCCACAACACCACGCAAGGCTCTTAATTGTTTAAGTCCTGCCCCTGTTTGTTGTACCAAAATGCAATACCTTGCAATTTATCGAAATTGAACTCCATCTGCCACTTTTCAGCCTATTGACCCATTTAATCAAGATCCCTTTGTGATCTTAGAAGACCTTCATCACTGTCTACTACACCACCAACTTTGGGGTCATTCGCAAACTTATTAACCAGGCCCTCTATATTTTAATCCAAATCATTTGTATAAATGACAAATAAAGGCCAAAAGTTAAGAGCCCACTGTTTTGAAAGTACTGATGTGAATAGAGAATTGGTAATGAGCAGGAAACAGTGAGTAGGGAAGGGGTTCTATTTAAGTTTAGCAACTTGTAACCAATGGATCTCAAGAGGGATCCATGCTGGGATGACAACTACTTACAATGTGTATCAATGATTTGTATGAAGGAAGTGAATGTGCTGTAGCCAAATTTGCAGACATCACAAAGTAGAAAGGCAAATTGTGACAAATAATTTAAATACAGTGACAGATAGGTTTAGTATGTGGATAAGCGATTGGCACATGAAATTTGATGTGAAAAAATGTAAAGTTTTCATTTTGGAAGGAAGAACAAAAGAAAAGAATATTATTGAAATGGAGAAAAACTGCAAAATGCTGCAACACAAAGGAACTTGGGGGTACTTGTACACATACCACAGAAAGCTAGCAGATAATTAGGAAGGCAAATAGAATGTTGGTTCTTGATTTAAAGGGATTGGAGTAAGATTCTGTATCTATACAAGATACTGGTGAGACCATATATGAAGTACTGTGAGCAGACTTGGTCCTCTTAATTAAGGAAATATATTGTCTCACTGGAGGCACTTCAGAGAAACTTATTTAAGATAATTCATGGAATGGAAGATTGTCTCATGAGTAAAGGCTTAAAATAGGATTCTTAAGGAGCCTGACATGGTAAATGCTGAGAGAATGCTTCTCCTCAATGGAGCATCTAGGATCAGATGGCACAGTCTCAGAATAAAGGGTGCACATTTAAGGCTGAGATGAGGATGAATTTCTTCTCTCAGAAGGTTGAATGTCTTTTGAACTCCTTACACAGACAGCTGCGAGGCTGAGTCCATGTATACATTTAAGACTGATGAAATAACTGGACAGAAGCTAGTATCCCATCACCAAGCCACCCTTAATTTATACGTGCATAGTACACTGACTGTGTAGGAGGAGCTGGTCTAGATTTCCTGTTTATATCTGTCAACCAGGGCTCCCTCACTGGTCCAAGATGAAACTTGAAAGAGTTCAGAAAAGATTTACAAGGATGTTGCCAGGATTGGAGGATTTGAGCTATAGGGCGAGGTTGAATAGGCTGGGGCTGTTTTCTCTGTTTTTCCTCAGCATCGGAGGCTGAGGGTGACCTTATAGAGGTTTATAAAATCATGAGGGGCATGGATATGATAAATAGACAAAGTCTCTTCCCTAGGGTGGGTGAGTCCAGAACTAGAGGGCATAGGTTTAGGGTGAGGAGGGAAGATATAAAAAAAAAATCGAAGGGCAACTTTTTCACACAGAAAAAGTTGCATGTGTGGACTGGGCTGCCAGGGGGAAGTGGTGGAGGCTAGTACGATTGCAACATGTAAAAGTGATCTGGATGGGTTAATGAATATGAGGGTTTGGAGGGATATGGGCCAGATGCTGGTAGGTGGGACTAGATTTTGGGATATCTGTTCGGCATGGACAAGTTGGACCGAAGGGTCTGTTTCCATGCTGTACGTCTCTATCACCTTCAGTTAACAACTTTGATCAAGGATGTCGGTCAATAAGATGCACCTGGCTCCAATCACAACATCCCTCCTGTAATCAACAGGAACCGGTACAGCTTAGTATCAAGTGAAGCTGTAGATTGGTTCTTTAAGCCTGCCTTCAACATTTGGACTGTTCTTTCTGCCAGACCCTTGCACGATGAATAGTATGGAGTTATCTGAATATGCTGCATGCCATTTGACTTTAAGAAATTGGAGGTGTAATGGACAGGGGGTCACCTCAGATTACAACAGGATCTGGACCAGATGGGCCAATGGGCTGAGAAGTGGCAGGTGAAATTTAATTCAGATAAATGCGAGGTGCTGCATTTTGGGAAAGTAATCTTAGCAGAACTTCTACACTTAATGGTAAGGTCCTAAGGAGTGTTGCTGAACAAAGAGACCTTGGAGTGCAGGTTCATAGCTTCGTGAAAGTGGAGTCACAGATAGATAGGATAGTGAAGGCGGCATTTTGTATGCTTTCTTTTATTGATCAAAGTATTGAGTACAGGAGTTGGGAGGTCATGTTGCGGCTGTACAGGACATTGGTTAGGCCACTGTTGGAATATTGTGTGCAATTCTGGTCACCTTCTTATCAGAAAGATGTTGTGAAACTTGAAAATGTTCTGAAAAGATTTACAAGAATGTTGCCAGGGTTGGAGGATTTGAGCTACAGGGAGAGGCTGAACAGGCTGGGGCTGTTTTCCCTGGAGTGTCGGAGGCGGAGGGGTGATTTTATAGAGGTTTACAAAATTATGAGGGGAATGGATAGGGTAAATAGGCAAAGTCTATTCCCTGGGTGGGGGAGTCCAAAACTAGAGGGCATAGGTTTAAAGGTGAGAAGGGAAAGATATGAGAGAGACCTAAGGAGCAACTTTGTCACGCAGAAGGTGGTACGGGTATAGAATGAGCTGCCAAAGGAAGTGGTGGAAGCTGGTAAAATTGCAACATTTAAGAGGCATTTGGATGGGTATATGAATAGGAAGGGTTTGGATGGATATGGGCCGGGTGCTGGCAGGTGGGACTAGATTGGGTTAGAATATCTGGTCGGCATGGACGGGTTGAACCGAAGGGTCTGTTTCCATGCTATACATCTGTATGACTCTGTGACTCTAAATACTTCAATGCCCTGCTGGTAAATGATGTGTCAATGTCCATGAGCAATCCCTCCAGGAGTCAGTTATCAAAAATGGTGCTTGCAAATTTTCAATCTTCATCCCTAAGTTTGCCAAATGAACTCAATGCATGTCCAACTACTTTGCATGGACATCCACAATGATCAAGAACATTGAGTCCATGAAAGGACCAGCATAGTTAACATGTAACCGAATCCAGGGTTTACCCGGCCATTGCCATGAATGTGAGGGTGCCGCTAAAGACAATTATTGTCTTTGCTGGCACTGCCCTCACAATAGCAGCTATATTGGCATCCAATCCTCGCTGCCAGACATAACTTTGTGCCCACAACTTCATTTTGGAAACCCCTAGGTGGCCTGGAGGAGTTCAGTCAGTTCTAGCAGCAACCGTTCCTCAGGTCTCACTGGGTCTGGGAAAAGCTTCAGTCCTGGTTATGATGGCCCTTCTGTTTCCCCCATTACCACCAGCTACTTTAGTTTCATCGGGACGGGACCTTTGTGTCCACAGTCAGACACTTGCTAGTGGTGACCAGAAAGGTGTCCAGAAAATTTAAAACCAGAACAGACTCTTCCAGAGGAGGCACCATTGGTGGAGTTTCTGCCTGTGGGAGGTGGCTCGAGGCATCCAGGTGAACCACTGGGCCTTCTAGAGTGTGTTCCAACTTGTACGCACTGAGAATAAGGGCCCAACGCTGAATCGAACCAGGAGCAATGGGCAGCGTGGCTTCATCATCTTTAAGTAGTTTTAACGGTTTATGATCTGTTACTATGACAAATTTACATCCATAATGGTATTGATAGAAATTTCTCATACCAAAGATGACCACCAAACTTCCCTTCTCTATCTCTGTGTATTTGCTTTCGGCATTAGCCAAAGTCCAGGAAGAACATGCTGCTTTCTGCTGTTGGACCACTGGTGAGCAAACACTACCCCCCAAGATCGTACAGGGAAGCATTACATGTCAGCACCACCTCTTGCTTCGGATCAAAATGGGCCAACACCTTAGATGGCAATTGCTGCTTTTTCACTTCCTTAAAGGGTATTTCTTGGTCACATAACCTTTTCCACAGCTAACCCTTTTTCAACAGGTGTAAGGGTGCCAAGATGGTGGTTAGGGTAAGTATGAATTTCCCATAATAATTTATTAACGCAAGGAACTTTTGATTGCCCTAACTTTATCTTCCAATGGGTGTAACACAGTTTTGTCAGCTCTGTAACTAAAGTATATCACTTGGAGCACCTAGAACATACACCTTAGAAGGGAAGAATGTACGCCCACTTGGGAGAAGCATTTAAGCACTATGTCCAAGCTTTCCAAGTGCTCTTTATTGGTCTTTCCAGTTATTAGCACCAAATTAATAGCAATCTGGGGTAGCCCTTGTAAAACGTTCTCCATCATTCCCTGGAAAAATCCCCAAATCGCAGTTTGTATATTTGTAAAAACCCTCATGGGTATTAATTGTGATGTACTTCCGGGATTCATCGTCTAACTTCTGTCTAACCCTAACCCCCGCCACACACCCACACACACCCACACCCACACACACACACACACCCACTTCTCAATTCTGCGAATAAGTCCTTTATGCAAGCAATTTGCCATTTATCCTGCTGCAAGCAGCAATTGTCAGGCTTCACAATCAGTACAACCAGTGCTGCCCATTCCACAAACTACACTGGTTTGATAATTTCTTTACTTTCCAGCCTCTTGATTTCTGCCACTATTTTTGCCAGCAAGGCAAATGGCACTGGGCGGGCTTTGCAAAATCACAGAATTGCTTCCTGATCAACATATAAAGTGGTCTTGGCTCCTTGATAGTTGCTAGCCTTTCCCGAAAACCTCCTGGTTATTCCATTAGAATTACACTGAGACAGCCATCTTCTATTCAAAAAAATGTTGAGTCATATCGAGGTGAATCTTTCTCAACAAATTCTACCCCAATAGGCTTGGACCCGGGTCTCTGACAACAGTGGTAATTGCACCAACTGCTTCTCAGAGGAGACAGGAACAGGAGTCATACCATTAATTGTAATGGTTCCTCAGCATACATTCTCAGTCTTGCTGAAGTCTTGCACAAACGTGGATTGGAGACCAGAGAGAATCTTGTTAAATATAGGTTCTGCAAACAACTGATACAGCAGCGCTGGTATCAAGCTCAATGAGAACTAGATGACCATTTAACCAGACATTAATTTTATTTGGTTGTGATTTGGAGGTTGCTAAGCAATCTAACTGTTCCAACCCACAGGTAGATATTACTTTTTAGGGATTGCACTGTCCTGATGACTGGCCTACTTGTTTTCTTATTCAAGTCAGGGCTCGTAGGACTCTTTTGCTCTCGAGTCCGAACTCTGGCTGCAACGACAATGGCTTGCCAGCCTCAATCCTGCAGAGCTTTTCAGCCATTGGGCTGAGGTTCGGCTTTGTCATGGGGTTTTGCTGTGAGCTGGCCTAGGGGTCCCTCTGCTCAGAACATACCCTGAGTGAAACTCTGCAATTGCTTACACTCAAGTGGTATTCCCCAAGCTCAGTAGGACAGGTGAGGGTGACCACTTCCATTAAGATGTCCTGTAGCTCCCATGTTCAATTTGGCATATTTATAATGACAAAACAGTTGTAACACCTGTTTGAAGTCCAGTTGGGCTTCAGCTAGTAGGCGCTTTCGCATGACGACAACATTAATCCCACATATCAAACAGTCTCTCAGCATCTCATTCACTGTTAACCCAAAATCATATGCCTCTGCCAGTTATCTTAACTTCTTCAAAAATCCAGGTATGGATTCTGCTGGTGGATTTTTCAGGGTGTGCACTCTCCTGGATACCGACCTGTGTGTTTTCTTACTCAAGTCAGGGTTTGTAAAACTTGGCTAATAGCCCAATAAAACGGATAGTGTCTCAGAATTAGTGGTGGTTTGGGGTCGTAATATTCCTCAACCAAATCCGTTAACTCTTAGAAGATTTTGGTGTCTGGTACCTTTGAGAAAGCTAAGCCTCTAATAAGTGAAAATGCTGCAGGACCATAAGCAACCAGAAGGATTAATCATTGCTCTATATCTGCCTCAATATCATTTGTTTCAAAAAAACATTGCATTCTTTCCACATACTGAGCACAGTCTTCGATGACGAGTCAAGCTTCCTGAATAAAGACATGATACCAGAAATGCTTAGCTCAATTCAAAGACGACAATGGTGAGCAAATGTTCTTCAGGCACGTTTTACATAGAACATAGAACATAGAAAAATACAGCGCAGTACAGGCCCTTCGGCCCTCGATGTTGCGGCGACCAAAGCCTACCTAACCTACACTAGCCCAATAACCTCCATATGCTTATCCAATGCCCGCTTAAATGACCATAAAGAGGGAGAGTCCACCACTGCTACTGGCAGAGCATTCCATGAACTCACAACCCGCTGAGTAAAGCCAGAAGGGATTTATCCAAGGATTCTCTGGGAAGCTAGGAGGAGATGTTGGAGCTTTTGGCCTTGAGCTTTGAGTCGTCATTGTCTACAGGTTTTCTCCGGTCGCAACTGAAGTAACTTCAGAGGCTGGTAGCCCATCACTAACTCATCCTTTATTTACATGTACACAGTAAACTGGCTGTAACCAGCTAGCTCAGAGTCAGTCCCTGAAGTCAGGAGACTCTTTGAATCCCATTTATCTCTGTCAGTCAGAGATCCCTGATTGGGCCAGGTTAACAAAGCTAGTCAAGGATCTCAGTCAATAAGATTCACCGAATTCCAATGACTACTGTTGAGATAGACAGATGTTTAATGAGGAAGGGAAATTAATGGTTATGAGGAAAAGACAAGAGTGAGGAATGTCAGATCAGATTTTACCTTATTCAACTGCAGAGTATACTGGATGGTACAGTATACATGCTACAGGGCAAGAGTTATTGAATTTTTTTTTGGGGAGGCCACCAATTATAATGCAATTAGGCAAGACTTAGGATGCATAGAATGGGGAAGCAAAATGCAGGAGGATGGGGACAATGGAAATGTGGAGTTGGCTAAAGGAACTGAAATTGCATGTCCTTGATAGTTATGTCCCTATCAGGCAGGGAAGTAGTGATAAGATAACTGAACCGTGGTTTACTAAAGAAATTGCATCTCTTGTTAAGCGGAAGGAGGAGGCCAATGTGAAGTCGAGACGAGATTGCTTCATCGAACTATGAAGAGTTACAGATTAGCTAGGAAGGATTTAAAGAGAGAATTAAGAAGGGCGGGGGGGATGAGCAGTTTTTAGCAGACAGAATAAATGAGAACCTTAAAGCATTCTATATGTATGTGAGGAATAAAAGGATGACTAGGGTATGAATAGAGTGGGAAGTTGTGTGTTGACCCTGTGGAGATCAGAAAGGTGCTAAATGAATATTTCTCATCTGTTTTCACTCAAGAAAAAGAAGAAAATTGTAGAGGAGAAGAATGAGATACCAAATATTAGACTAGAAAGGATCAAGGTTATTAAAGGAGAGGTGTTATCAATTCTAGAAGGAGTGAAAGTAAACAAGCTCCCTGGGCCAGAAGGGATTTATCCAAGGATTCTCTGGGAAGCTAGGAGGAGATGTTGGAGCTTTTGGCCTTGAGCTTTGAGTCGTCATTGTCTACAGGTTTAGTACCAGAGGATTGCAAATGTTGTGCCCTTGTTCAAGGAGGGCAGTAGAGATGACCCAGGTAATTATAGACCAGTGACCCTTACGTCTGTTGTAGGAAAGGTTTTGAAAAGGATTCTAAGAGATAGGATTTATAATCATTTAGCAAGCATCAATTTGATTGCAGATAGTCAACATGGTTACATCAAAGACAGGTCATGCCTAACAAACCTCAATGAGCTTTTTTGAGAAGGTAACCAAGCATGTGGATGAGGGTAGGGCTGTTGACATGATGTACATGAACTTCAGTACTTTGATATGGTTCCACATGGTAGGTTGTTGGAGAAAATGTAAAGGCATACATTGAGGGTGATTTAGCAGTTTGGATTAGGAACTGGTTTGCTGTAAAAAGGCAGCGAGTGGTGGTTGATGGAAAATATTCAGCCTGAAGTCTGGTTACTGATGGTGTGCCACAGTAAATTTACAGATGACACTAAAGTCGGTAGAGCAGTGGAGTGGGTGGAAGATTGTTGCAGGTTGCAGGGGAACTTGGATAAACTGCAGATTTGGGCCGAGAGGTGGCAAATGGAGTTCAGTGCAGATAAGTGTTAGGTGATTCACTTTGGGAAGAATAACAGGAAGGCAGAACACTGGGTCAATGGAAAGATTCTTGGTAGTGTGGATGTGCAGAGGGATCTTGGAGTCCATGTACATAGATCCCTGAAAATTGCCACTCAGGTTGATAGTGCTGTTAAGGCAGCATACGGTGTGTTAGGTTTTATTGGTAGTGAGATTGTGTTCCAGACCCGCAATGTCATGCTGCAACTACACAAAACAATGCCGTGTACAGTTCTGGTCACCCCATTATAGAATGTGGAAGCATTGGAAAAGGTGCAGAGGAGATTCACTAGGATCTTGCCTGGTCTGGAGGGAAGGTCTTACGAGGAAAGGCTGACAGACTTGGGTGTGTTCTTATTGGAGTGAAGAAGGCTAACAGGAGATTTGATTGAGACATACAAGATGATCAGAGGATTAAACAGAGTACACAGTGAAAGTCTTTTCCTAGGATGATGATGTCAGCTTGTACCAGGGGCATAGCTACAAATTGAGGGGTGATAAATTAAAGACCGATGTCAGAGGCAGGTTCTTTACTCAGAGTGGTAAGGGTGTAGAATGCTCTGCTTGCCATTGTAGTTAATTCAGCCACATTAGGGACATTTAAACAATCCTTTGATAAGCACATGGATGATGATGGGATAGTGTAGGGGGATGGGCTCCGATAAGTTCACAGGTCGGCGTAACATCGAGAAAGGGCCTGGTCTGCGCTGTGTTGTTTATGTTCTATGTACACTCAGGGCATTGAATATCCTTGTTCAGTTCACATTTTGTAGGGTCTTAATGGACAAAATACATAAAGGTCAGGAAAATGGCAGATAAACTCCACTGGCCATTAAGCAAATAGGATTACGTACGTGATGAAGGAATAAATAATACATGTTCACTCTAAATGGTGTGAAACATCTGACAGAATTAAAACTTGATACACCTCACTGTGGGGTAGCACTCTGAAAATCAATTACTGAAATTCTTGGAGTCATCAGAGAATTTAAAGATTTTATGAAGTGAGCAGAATTCCCCAACTTATGCTCTTTTATACTGTAGCTGACAGAAAGCATTGACCAGCTTTCTGTACTTAAAAATAAATATTTATTATAAAAAAACACAAACTCTAACTCAAAAATTTTATGAACTGTCAATAGACAACTCAACTTGTTAAAACTCTAAACCCCTTGTAAACACCCGCTCTACACACATGCAGACCAGACAGACCAGGAGAAAGAAAGGTTAAAAGCAAAATACCATGGAGCTGGAAATCTGAAACAAGCAATTTTGGATAAACTCAGCAGGTCTCACAGCATCCGTGGAAAGACAACTTGAGCTAACGTTTCAAGTTGGTATAACTCTTCTTCAGAGCTGCCCTGTTGAAGGAGAGCCTGGTGATGGGGTGGAAGGGAAGGCCGGAAACACAGCTGATTCATTCCTGTCCACAGGGTTTGGTTAGATGTTTTTTGTGGTGGTCAGCATAGTGCTTCTTGACCTTCCTTCACCAGATACCTGCACCTTATTCTAAGAGGCACACCACGGCTGAATTCCACTAACAAAAAAGTGTCTGATTATTATGATTAAAAGTCACTGGTCACAACAATTGAAAAGAGGAAATAAATTGGTTGTTTTCAGGCTTGAGTTTTTTTTTATTGCCAAGAAATAAGACAGCTCCCGGCTTTGCAGAGATCAGATTGCTTCTCCAAATTGCTTCTGGGGCAGCACGGTGGCTCAGTGGTTAGCACTGTTGTCTCACAGCACCAGGAACTATGGTTCGATTCCAGCCTCGAGTGACTGTCTGTATGGAGCTTGCACACTTTCCTCTGTCTGTGTGGGTTTTCCCTGGGTGCTCTGGTTTCCTCCCACAGTCCAAAAATGTGCAGGTTAGGTGAATTGGCCAGGCTAAATTGCCCATTGTGTTCAAGGAGGTAGAGGTTTGGGGCATTAGTCAGAGGTAAATATAGGAATATAGGATAAGGTCTGGGTGGGTTAGTCTTCGGAGGGTTGGTGTGGACTTGGGCCGAAGGGCCTGTTTCCGCACTGTAGGGATTCTATGATTCAAAGAAGTCAGAGCCTAGCTGGAAGACAATCATAGTTGTTGGCAGGCAGAAGGCCTTAGTCATTAATAACTGATCACTAGTCCACAGATCAATCAGCTGCATATTGCCAACAAAAGCTCCATTCCTACACACCCCTTGGCTCCAACTTGTCTACGAACTAGTCTTGCACTACTGCTTGAACAAGCAGCTGCATAACCAACACTCATTATGAGTGTCTGGCTACTTGCTTTTATGAAGCATAGCAATCCTTCAACAACTTTTGTTTCCTGAAACAGTTGTTTTCCCATTTAGGTCCACAACCAAAACTACAGAAAAGTATTTTTAAAAATGCATTTTTATCAAATACAAGAATTAGGAGTTATAAGGATTTGAAAGGCTTATGAACATTAAATCAATTTAAACCTCAACACGCCAAATCAATTAAGAACATAAAATCCACAAATTTAAAACATTTAGCCTAACACTACATAATCTAATTCAAAGGAAGTCAGAAATTTTGATAAATAAGGCGTGTATACTATGGCCAGTTTTGACTGCTAAGACATTGGAAATTTCAAACATTATGAACAGTCCAACGAGGATCTACAACGTTAATTTCCAAACTTAGACAGTCTGAATCAGCAGGAGTAATAGGAGCTCTGAGCTTTCTCATTTTGAAGAGCAGCATATAAAATCATGGTATACAGAACTGCAACATTGAAAAAATAATCTAGAATTTTAAATCACCCTAATCTAAATTACAAATTGAATAAAGGACTTTACATTATGGAAAATAGGGATGCATATCAGGAACAACTTATCAGGTGTAGAGCGATTAACATCTCAAGGAACTATTGGATATAGTGAGGAAGATAGCAACATTGAACCATTTAAACTCCTGCAATGGTATGGTGAGAGGGGTGCATGTGTGGAGCACGGGGTCACGCATAGTGTGGGAATACATGTGGAGCAAGCTTGTGGTGTGCATGTTTGGTGTGTGTGGGGTGCAAGCATGACCCCAACCCATTCGTTTGTGATCATCATAATATTCACTTTGTGCTAAGCTTGCCAGCTGTTCATCCAACTAAACCTGTACCATCTCGTCTGAGACAAGCAGATACTAAGCACTACCACACGGAATTAGAATCAGAACATAAATTTGGCCACCACAGAGCCTTTAAATATTGTTGAATACTGCTTGGGTTTCACTTCAAAGCAATTTCATTTGTGTTGCATTTTGTAACAGGGTCAGTATTTGCACATCAGGATAGCAAATGAAAAAAATGCAGATTCTAAATGGAGTGCAATTCTGAATACGAACCCAAGGAAAAAATTGTTCCTGCAAATTGGCAGCACAATTTAAAGTCTGTCGGAAGAATAAAATAAGTGAATTGGATATTAATTTACAAATTTGTGAGAACAAAGACTGACATATATTCTGAGTGCATTCAAGTTAAAAGCAATTTACTCATTTACCAGATACTGAGGTCCTGCCTAAATGACTAGAAACAACACTACCACGTACAGGTGAAGAAAATGATAACACTGAAGTGTTATCTGACTTTCCATTTAATTTCCTGGATATAATAAACAATGAAAAAAACTTACCCTGTTGTATCTCTTCCACAATAAATGGATCAAATTTGATTTTATCAATGCTTTCATCAAGACAATAGGTCACGTAAATTTTCTTCACTTCCTCGTGAAGAGTTTGCATCTCATCATCAGTCAACTCTGGACATAAGATCCGGTCATTGAATTCCTCTGTTGGCAAGAAGTTTTGCAATTATTTAAGCAGAATTGGTGGTTCCTTCAAAATTTACATTGCTGCATGTGTATGTGATTGTCAGTTGGATTTCACTTGTCAAATGCAAAAAAAAACCTCTTTTTGGTATTCCAGCAAGTTTCACCTATGAATAACCATGTATCTAGAGTATAAGTAGGTTAGGAGGCCTAAAAAGTGATATTGTGTCTTTTCTCCTGTGGTTCTAAAGGAAAGTAGGTATGAAATTTGAAAATTAATCTACAAACTTGGATGCAGGTTTGATGTTATATTACACTACACTTATGTCAGTTAGTCAAAATATTTCCACACCATAATTAAATATATTAAACAATTCAAATTGTTACCACACTACCCTGTTTTGCTCCTTGTCATTACTCAAATACAAAAACAATGACATTGTGGACATCTTCACAAAAACAGATTTATTCTTTTGCAGGTCTTAAAGATGAACACAACACAAGCATTTAATGGAATGGAATTCTATTACTCGTCTATTAAACAGATTAGATGTATAAAATCAGCAAAGAAGTAGACTCAACCATCACTATGTGTTGTTCTGTGGTGCATCATTAAAATAAAAGTTGAAATAATTACAACAAATGAAGGCTTACTGACATTCAAACTGTTTGTAATGGTGGGGCAACAGGATCCAGAATGCACACCGGAGTGAGTATACAGATGAGTACAACCAACATAAGTTTTAGACTATTAAAGATAATTACATAGCATAAATCTTTCTCAAATACTTGTTCCTTACCTACAGTGAAACAGAATTGCAACACATGCACTGCACCCTCTTGCTTCAGAAAGTTCATGAACCAGAAGAGTAGATCCTGTTGCTCTCTTATCTCCTTTAACTCAAGTTTTAGGGCCTAGATTGATCAGTTTGATTAAAAAAGCAAGTGCTCAGTATATTGCCCATCAGCATTACAAAGCATTTAAACAGAAGTTAATAATAGCCTTGTTCAACATATTGTCTTTAAAAGAAAGTATTTAAAATTATCACAGCAAAGGTTTAATCCTCAGATTAATTAAATAAATATAATATACAGTAGAGAGTGTGGTGCTGGAAAAGCACATCAGGTCAGGCAGCATCCAACAAGCAAGGGAATCGACATTTCGGGCATAAGCCCTTCAACAGGAATACCAATTTCTATGACAAATTATACATAAATATACATAAGCAGATGTGAATATATGAGCTATAAACCTCAAGCAATTTATATAATTTGTTCCAAAGCCGAATATGGTGTTCCAATAATCTTCAATTATAATTTTTAACTTTTTTTGTGCTACTGTTCTGATCAACTCTGGCTACTCAAAATTCCCATCAGAAATTACTCCTTTGTCACTTCAGTATGGCATAATTTGCCACCTTCTGTCAAGAAACATCAGTCTCACCAAATTTTTCATTCTATCTATAATGCAATATATGAAACCATATATCGCATTCAAATATCACTGATTCTGCCTTTTCACAAGAAGCACTATCCACAGCTTTGGAAAATAACATTTGCTGTTACTATGCATGCACTTGCTGAGAGAACATTTCTCATTGGTTTGGCTCAGCTTCAGAGCAGATGAAAGGAATTTTATTGTTACTGAGGTGAGAACAAAAGCGGGTCTGAAGGATTATAAAATTTGATATATGGGCATAAATAAATCATTGCGTACCTTAAAATTTCAACATGCACGTCAGATAGAAACATGATACCACTATTTAAGAAAGATGATAAAGAAAAGCCAGGGAAACTACAGACTGGTGAGCCTGAGATCCATGATGGGTAAGTTGTTGGAGGGGATTAAGAGGGACAGGATTTATATGTATTTGGAAAGGCAACGACTGATTTGAAGCAGTCAACATGGCTTTTTGCATGGGGAATTGTTCTCACTAACTTAACTGAGTTTTTTGAAGAAGTAACAAAGAGGACTGATGAGGGCAGAGCAGTGGACATGATCTTTAGGGACTTCAGTAAGGCATTCAACAAGATTCCACATGGTAGACTGGTCAGCAAAGCTAGATCACATGGAATACAAAGTGAATTAGCCATTTGGACACAGAATTGGCTCAAAGGTAGAAAGACAGAGGGTGGTGGTGGTGGTGGTGGTGGAGGGATGGTTTTGAGACTGAAGGTCTGTGACCAGTGGTGTGCCACTACTTTTCATCATTTATATAAATAATTTGGATATGAACATAGGAGGTATGGTTAGTACGTTTGCAGATGACACCAAAATTAGAGGTATAATGGACAACCAAGAAGGTTACCACACAGCACAACACAACCTTTATCATATGGGCCAGTAGGTCAAGGAGTGGGAGTTAGAGTTTAATTTAGCTAAGTGTGAGGTGTTGCGTTTTGGAAAGGCAAATCAGGACAGAACTAAATGGTAAGGGCCTGGGGAGTGCTGCTGAACAAAGATACCTTGGAGTGCAGGTTCATTGTTCCTTGAAAGTTGAGTTGCAGGTGGACAGAGTAGTGAAGAAGGCATTTGATATGCTTGCTTTTATTGGTCAGTGCATAGAGTAGTGCAGGAGTTGAGAAGTACAACATTGGTTAGGACCACTTTTGGAATACTGCGTTCAATTCTGGACTACCTGCTATAGGAAGGATATTGTGAAACTTGAAAGGGTTCAGAAAAGATTTACATGGATGATGTCAGGGTTAGAGGATTTGAGCTATAGGGAGAGGCTGAATAGGCTGGGGCTTTATTCTTGGAGTGTCAGAGGTTGAGGGGTGACCTTATAGAGGTTTGTAAAATCATGAGAGGACTAGATAGGGTGAATTAACAAAGGTCTTATCCCCAGGGTAAGGTGGTCCAAAACTAGAAAACATGCTTTGAAGGTGAGGGGGAAAGATTTAAAAGGGAGCTAAAGAACAACCTTTTAATGCAGTGGTGTGTATATGGAATGAGCTACCAGAAGAAGGGTGGAGGCTGGGACAATTGCAACATTTAAAAGGTATCTGGCTAGGTATATGAATAGGAAGGATTTAAAGGGATAGGGGGCAAATGGCTCTAGGTTGATTTAGAATATATGGTCAGCATGGACAAATTGGATCAAAGGGTCTGTTTCCATGCTGTACAGTTCTGTGGAGGAAGTGAGGATTGCAGATGCTGGAGATCAGAATCAGAATGTATGGTGGTGGAAAAGCACAGTCAGTCAGTCAGGCAGCATCTGAAGAAGAGAGTCAATGTTTTGAGCATAAGCTCTTCATTCCTGATGAAGAGTTTATGTTCAAAACGTTGACTCTCCTGCTCCTCAGATGCTGCCTGACTGGCTGTACTTTTCCAACTGCACACTTCGTGGACAGTTCTATGACTCAATGACTAGAAACATAATATCTGAATGTGACTGGATGTGGTGGATACTTAGATGTTCTTTTTTCTGTGGTGTAGACTATAATACAAAAATTCATACATTTCCCTTTTAAGACAAATGGAGGACATTTTACTTTGAGACTCTTTAAAAGTGCCGAAATCTCTTTCCTAGTGGATGCTGGATATTTGAATCAATTCAAGACTCAGTTCGACTACTGCTTGACCAGAGTCATGGTACAAACAAGAAAAGCCACATCAGCCATCAGTTTATCAAATGGGGAAGCAGTTATAAAGGCCTAAATGGCCCACTCCTAATCCGAAGCTCATCTCCCTAAGACAGATAATCCCAAGATCATTATCCAGTTTGATCTGAAATGTATGATCTCTGCATGGACTAATTTCTGCAAAGTGTGGAAAGAATATCAGTCTGCATTCTTTCATCCAATTGTTAATGATTCTTGACAGACAGGATCCACTTGAGAGGAGAATTAAACCTTGTATGGTTAACAAGCTTATAAACATTGATGGACTAAGATGAAAATGCTGAATCACTGCTCTCAGGTGAGAGGGATGAGATGGGATGTAGCCAGTAAAGTTCTTTGAAGATTCTTCTGATTAATACAAAAACTTCATTTAAAATGCCAGTTGGATTTAATATTTTCAAGTGACAGCTGCAAAAACGAATAAGATATACTGCATTTGGAATGTGTAGTAGACAAAAAAAAAGGAAAAAAGTTACTTTCCCACCGATTGAGCTTTATTTCTTGCATCAGCATATCTCTGAAGAAATGGAACCAAAGGCGAGGGAGGCTCTGTTGCTGGTTCTGGCTAATAACAGAAGCACAAATATTTAATCAGAATAACCAAGTATATTTAATTTTACCTTCAACATACTGTACATGGATTAAAAAGAATATGCAGAACAGAAACAGGTCACTCACTACAGAATTTAAGGCTTCACCTGTCTTTCCTGATCTAATTTGGTTAGTACGAGCAACTATTTTTCACCATTTCATACATTCTTAACCTCACTTTAACCTCATCCATATGATTTCCTTCAACCACTCCTGTGGTAACAAGTTAACTTTGCCAACTGCATCTGGAGGTCGGGCTGGACTCAGTTGTGCTGCCCATGAAACATGCTCCAAGATATTGGTAACCAATAGACATTTGGAGGAGTAACCAACAAGCTGATGTCATCAGGTATCAATTCTGACTTTAATGTCAGGAATTGTTGCCATCTAGTTTCTATCCAGCGGGTGACAGCATAGGAAGCGACATATCAATAGAGTGAGATGATGTAAAATGAGGGTGTTAATGCATTGTAATAATTGCAAATAGGCTGCCAGCCTGTCATAGAAATAATCTTATGCTGTCATTCAACGCTCGGTTGGAAAATTGACCTTTTGCTCTCAATGTTAAAAAGCCCCTCACTGGACATTTCACCTATTTTCTCAATTTCCCTGCTGTAGCCCATCAGTCAGGAACAGAGAAGATGGCAGCCCACATTCTCACTCTTGCCTCAGGAAAGAAGTTCCGTCTGAATTTCCTAAGGGAACCTTGTGAACCAGAGTATGGAATGAAGGTTAATTATTTAATTCATCCTCATCATTAAGGCAATATAGCCGTGCCAGCATTCGCTCCTAGACATGTCTAGGAAAAGTCCAATTGCCAATCCAAAACACACCATAACTTGCACTCAGCTTGACAGAAACATTCAACTTCCTGAGTATAACAGCATAGTAGCTGTTCCCCTTTTATTAGGTACTTCAGCAGGTGCTCTAATACTAGGATCAGCTGCTTATACTGGTAGTTGGGTTAAGACTGGATGAAAGTAGCTAGAATGTCAACTCCTACTTAATTTCAAGTCAGGCTTTCCTTGTGAAATAAGTGCAAAGGTCTATAATACTCACCGGGCTATCGTCTATGAAAATCAGCAACAAATGGTTCACCGTGTCCTAACAAAAGAGAAAAGCATTTGAACATCTATAACAAGATACTTGGCAGATTACTATGTTGGAATAAACTTAACCAGAGAATAAACTTCCAAAACATTAAATTTAACACTCAATGTCACATACCTATCATCTTTGAAAAATATTAAAGAACGCAACACAATAAACCTTTAGTCTCGAGACAGTGGCAAGAAGGATCTCACAGAAACTGATTCCAGTTAAGGTGGAAATAGCATATATAGCCAAAAACGCCAATTTCAAGTGCCGAGGACTAGATAACATGCGTTGATAGATGGAGCATTAGAAAAGAATCTTCAACCAATCTGTTGTTTGCATTGATTGCGAATCTCCAGAAAAGCAAAGGCAAAAGATAGGGAAAAAGAGTTATGATGTTTGACAACTACATTGCTACTTTTCAACTCTTTCCTCATAAGACAATGCCTTCTTTGAACTACTACCAATGGACGTTTATGCTGACTTTAGTAAGATATCTGAACAACACACATTCTTCTAATTTTTGCCACACGAACACCCTGTGTTACTGTGGTAATACTTACCCATCTTTGCAATAAAGGCCAACCATCCATTTGTCCTCTTAATTACTTGCTGTACACGCAGAGTTACATTTTACAATTCATGTATGAGAAACCCAGAACTCTGCAGAATTCTGTGGTCTCTTATTTAATATTATGCTTTATCATTTTTCCTATCATTGGTTGATAGGAAAACCACTTATCTACAATATATTCCATCTGCTGATTTTTTTTGCACATTTTATCTATTTATATTCCTTTGCAGACGGGGTCCTCCTCAACTCAAGTCACTAAAATAGATTCCAAAAATGTAAGACCACAATTGTGCATTAATGCACCAACTTAGGAGGTGATTAATCCACTCTGACTGTTTTCTGTTAGTTAGCCAATTCTCAACCTACACTAATATATGTTACCACCAACTTCACGAACACTTGTGCAATAAGATTTTGTGATACATTATCTAAAGCCTTTTGGAAGTCAAAATACAACTGTTCTATTAGGTCCCCTCTATCCATTCTAGCTGAGACTTACTCAAAAAGCTTTATTAAGTTAAGACACCAGCTCCCTTTCATGAAACCACGCTGACTCTACTTTTCCAAATGTGAAATTACTTCCTTAATAATTGATTCCAACATTCTTCCAATAGATGTTTGGCTAATCTGCCTATAGTTACTCGTTTTCTTGCCTCCCTCATTTTTAAATAGGGGCGTCACATAGAAAGTTCTTGTACTTTTCCAGAATCCAAGGATTTTTGGAAAATAATAACCAAAGCATCCACTATCTGTTTTTGGATCCTAGGCGTCAGGATACTTATCTGCCTTTCGCACAATTTTTTTAAAACATTACTTCTCTAGAGACAGTGATGGTACTCAATTCTCTCCTCACATTCATTAGGAATAATGGGATTTTCATAGCATATTTTACTGTAGAGACTCCTCTGTTATTTCTTTGTTCCCCATAACTACCTCCCCACATTTATTTTCTAAGGGGCGTATGTTCACTTTGACTTCTCTTTTTATTTCTTTAAAGAAACTCTCCTTGTCAGTTTTCATATTCCTTACTGGCTTGTTCTTGTAGTTTATTTTCTCTTCATTAATTTTTTTTTAGGGCTTCTTTGGATTGTGAATTTATCCCAGTCTTTAGAGCTATCACTGACTTTTGCATGGTTAGCCATGGTTGGTTTATAGAACACAGAACAGAACAGTGCAACACAGTACAGGTTTATTTACATTAAATATGATAGCTTCCAACCCAAGTTTCTCATTCTCAAACTGAATATTAAATTCAATCATGTCATGATCACTGCTTCCTAGGGGATTTTTTTTTGGAGGTCATTTATTAAACCTGCCTCATTAGCTACTATCAGATCCAGGATAGCCTGGTGCCCAGTTGGCTACATGACATATTGCTCTAGAAAACAATCCATAATGTACTCTATAAATTGTTGTTGTAGCTATCCTTTCCAATTTGATTAATCCAATCTACACGAAAATGAATATTACCCAAAATTAGTGCTCATTATTTTTACATGCTCTAATTATTTGTTGTCAACGTAGCCACTATTTGGGAGTCAGTATTCTACTCACGCCAATGTCTTCTTTCCCTTGCTACTATTTACCTCCACCCAAATGGACTTTACATGAAAAGAAAGTGAGGACTGCAGACGCTGGAGAGTCAGAGCCGAAAAGTGTAGTGCTAGAAAAGTACAAGTCACTCAACATCCGAGGAACAGGAGAGTTAAGTTTCAGGCATAAGCCCTTCATCAGGAATGTTGGGAGGGGCAGAGAGGTTGGGGGGGGGGGGGGGGGGGGGGGGGGGGAAATGAGAGATGAATAAGGGGTGGGAGATGAGGTTGGGAGATGAGGTAGCTGGGAAGGCGACAGGTGAATGCAGGTGGGAGTAATTGTGATAGGTCAGTGGGGAAGAGTGGAGAGCATAGGTGGGAAGAATGCTGGACAGGTGGGACAGATCAAGAGGGCAGTGCCTAGTTGGAGGCTTGGATTTGAGATGAGGCAGGGAACAGGGGAGATTTGGTGGTGGAGAAGGCCCAGGGCTTGCATGTCCTTGGCGGAGTGGGAGGGGGAGTTGATGCGGTCGACCACAGGGCGGTGAGATTGTTTGGTGCATGTGTCCCAGAGACGTTCCCTGAAACGTTCCGCAAGTTGGCGTCCGGTCCCCCAATATAGAGGAAACCACATCGGGAGCAATGGACACAGTAGATAAGGTGGATGGATGTGCAGGAAAATCCCTGCTGGATGTGAAAAGATCCTTTGTAGCCTTGGACAGAGGTAAGGGGGGAGGTGTGAGCATGTGTTTTACACCTCTTGTTGTGGCAAGGGGAGGTGCCATTGCGGAGTTGGTAGGGGGCATGGAGGGAATGGTCTTTGCAGTATGCAGATAGGTGGGGAGGGAAATTTATCTTTGATGGTGGGGTCTGATTGTTGGTAGTGGAAATGACCGAGGATAATGTGATGTATTCAGAGGTTAGTGGGGTGGAAGGTGAGGACCATCTAAGTGGAGATGTTCTCTCAACTCCCATTTCACCTTTTAGTACCAGTGCTAACGCACCACTTCCTTCCCTTGTGTCTCTCTGAAAAGTCAAATATCCCAAAATGTTAAGTTACCAGATTTGATCTCCGTTTAACCCTGTTTTTGTAAATGCTAATAATCTGTTAACCACTACCTTGGTTTGCGCCATCAGCTCATCTACTTATCCTGAATGCTTCATGCATTAAAATACAAAGCCTTTATAGGTGCTCAGTGGTTAGCACTGTTGCCTCACAACGCCAGGGACCTGGGTTCAATTCCAGCATCAGGTGACTGTCTGCATGGAGTCTGCACAATCTCCTCGTGTCTGCGGGTGCTCCAGTTTCCTCCCACAGTCAAAGATGTGCAGGTTAGGTAAACTGGCCATGCTAAATTTCCCATAATGTTCAGGGATGTGTAGGTTAGGTGCATTAGTCAGGGGAAATGTAGAGTAGTAGAATAGGGCAAGGGGTCTGGTTGGGATACTCTTTGGAGGGTCGGTTTCCACATTGTAGGGGATTCCATGATTTGTTCTATTTTCAAATTTCTCAACACTTATGACTCCTGGGTGTGATGTGATATTCGTACAGTCCGTGTCTACCTGTTATTTTATGGTATTAATCAATTCTATAGTTAATCTGCAATTCTATCTTCTCTTTTACCTTTAATTTTCTAATTTTCCATGTGACTGAAAACACCCTCCCTCTACTATTTTAGCTTGAAGTCTGATCTATAGCCCTACTTGTGCACTTTGCCAAGGCTCTGGTCCCAGCATGAGTCAAGTGGAGCGAGTACCACTGGAAGAGCTCCCTCCTTCCTAGGTATTGGTGCTAATGTCCCATGAATTCAAACCATTTCTCCCATACCAATCTTTGAGGCATGTATTTACCTTGTTGACCCTGTGCCAATGAGTTCATGCCTCAGGTGGTAAACTGGAAAGAATCACCTTTTTGGTTCTGCTTTTTAATTTAGCCCGTGGTTGTGCATATTCCCTCAGAACCTTGTTCCTCCTTCTACTGTGAAGGCACTATGGCTTTAACAGGTGCATTTTTATGTGAAGTTGGGTAGAGTAATTGTAGATAGGGAGACAGGAAGTTAGAATTTGGTGTTAGTTTGTGCAATTGTACAATTGTAAATGGGGAAAACATTGCATGGTGCCTTTAAAAAGATTACATTTTTTCTGTGCTTAAGAGATTAAAATGGATATGTGAGAAGCACTTGAGTTTGCTAGTACCTAAAGAACTGGAACTGAAACATTTGTATCGAAAGGCCGTACAATTAGTAGGCCAAGAAGCAGTTTTTAACAAGACAACAGGATTTTGAAATTAGACAAGCTATCAATTTAAAACAGGCACTTATATACCAAAAAGTGAATGAGGTAAAACTTTGATGGATGTGGAAGGCTCCTTCAGGGCCTTGGATAGAGGTGAGGGAGGTGGTGTGGGCGCAAGTTTTACAGTTCCTGCGGTGGCAGGGGAAAGTGCCAGGATAGGAGGGTGGATTGTAGGGGGCGTGGACCTGATCATGTAGTCACGGAGGGAACGGTCTTTGCGGAAGGCGGAAAGGGGTGGGGAGGGAAATATTTCCCTGGTGGTGGGGTCTCCTTACTTATATACCTCCTTACTTATATACCAAACCTATTAAATTTTAATCTGATGGTTTTGACAACATTGAGCCAAAGACACCACAGGTAACTGCCAACCACCAGAACTAACTGCCCTCAGCTCTCAAGAGAGAAACTAGTTCTCAGTCATCTCCCTATTACAGAAAGCACCATTAAAACAATAATGGTACTCAACTATACTGCGTAATTTATTTGTGGAAAGGTCACATGGAATATTTGGCAGAGCACTCTGGAAAAACTATGGAAGGCAAAGTTGGTCATAAACTGAGCAAAAACAGAATTGCTGAAGAATAGGTTACACCACTATTCACACTCATTTTTACAGATTATAGGGTGCGATGCACCTCTTTGGGTGTTTTGGTTTTAATTTTCAGTGGGGCTTTGCTTTATAATGCATTTTCCACTTCTCTCTTAAATTTTAAGTGAAGATGTAGACAACTGGTCCCTAAGTCTATTTAAATCTGCCCAAATCTCGGACCTTAGCCCCCAATCTGTTATAAAGCGGAGGTGGCTCCCCCTCTAAGAACTAAAACCAAAACACCCAAAGATGGAGCATCTTGCCCTATAATCTGTAAAATGAGTGCGAATAGTAGTGTAACCTGTTTTTCTGCAATTCTATTTTTCCCAAGTTTATGACCAACTTTGCTTTCAGTACTTTCTCAAAGAGTTCTGCCAAATACTCCATGTGACCTTTCCACGAATGGCTCAAGATCACTGGGTCAACTATATAGATGGCACAATTAGTCAATCCTGCAACAACACTGTTCATAAGCCTCTGAAAAGTGGCTGGTGCGTTTTTCATTCCAAAAGGCATTACCTTAAATTGATATAGCCATTTGTGGTTACAAAAGCAGAAATTTGTTTTGCTCTCTCCAACAAAGGCACTTGCTAGTAACTGGAAAATAAGGCCAACTTTGTGATGCGAGTGGCTTGACCTACTTTTTCCACACAATCATCCGGTCTTGGAATTGGATACAAGTCAGATTTGATAACAGCGTTGACCTTCCGATAATCTACCCAGAATTGTTGAGTACCATCATCGTTTAGATGGTGTTTTCTCTAATAAGTAGATGACTGAGAGCGCCAATTTCTCTTGAGAGCTGAGCGCTGTTAGCTCTGGTGGTTGGCAGATACCTGTGGTATCTTTGTCCAACTGCCCTCTTCTTTTATACCTATGATAAGTTATCAATATTTCTTAAATAGGATTGGTCCTATGTTGTCAAAACCATCACATTTAAAATTTAATAAATTCTTTTGGTATCTAAGTGTTTGGTTCTAATTAACTGACTAAATTCAAAATCCTATTGTCTTGGTAAAACTTCTGCTTGGCCTACTAACTGCACGGCCTTGAGATACAAATATTTCTCAGTGCATTAGCAAACTCAAGCTGCTGCTCACTAAGGGTGGGAAATGTTCATCCTGGAGTTGGGTTACTAGTGGTGTAACGCAAGGATCTGTTTTGGGGCCACTGCTGTTTATCATTTTTATAATTAGAGAACTACAGAGAAACTTCATAATTTAAATAGCAAGAATGTGGAATTGACTAAGGCAAGAACTCTAAGACAATGAGCACAGGTACATTTAAGAGGAAGCTAGATAAACATTTGAAATTGAAAGAGAAGGATATCTTGATGGGGTTAGGTGAAGCATGGAGAAGACTTAAGTGAAGTTTAAACGCATGGCCCATTTCTCAGCTGGAAGTAGTTTGCTAGTTTGGAGTAAAAGCCAATATCAAATTTAAATTCAACTTCAAACAGCAGGTTAAGGAGTACCTGTGCAAACATGGCCATGTCAGATGTTATGAGTACAATTTACAATCAAATGTTGTTTTGGAAAGAAGTTTTTTTTTTGTAAAAAAGAAATTGTTCTTTTGGTCAGAGAATTAACCAGTTTGGTTGAATAAAGATACTTACTGGATCAGCCAAGAAGTCCAAAGAGGGAAGAAATACTGACCCAGCTAGAATTTCTTGAATCAGCAAGGTTAGAGATCTAGATATCAAACAAAGAGAATCAAATTGTATATCCTACATGAGACTTCTGGGCAAATAGAATCAAAGCCTGAAAAACAAATGCACAATTTTCCCCTAAATTTCTTCATGTGGCACAAAAATTTAGATTAAAAAAGAAATTAAATAGAGGATTAAGTTGTAACTTTTTCTGCTAATTAAGAGGGCCTCTGCTAAATAGTAAACTCCTGAAGATACATTTAAATAAAATAATCAAAAGCCTAGGATTGTTCCAACTTTCAGATTAAGCTAAGAAATGATCACATTATGACAGCTACACGAGTGTAATTATGAGATGCATAACTATGCAGAGTACAGAATTTATTATTGCACTACTGTATTTGAATTACAATTTATTTCAAACTAATTAAGCAGTTTTATAACAATTTACATTTATACATGACCATAATAGAGAAAAGCATTCCAGTACTTCACAGGTACTGTTCCCAAGCAGAACGGGAATGCCAAACTAAGGAGGGAAGTGAGGAATATGATCAAAAGCTTGGTGAAAAAGATGGATTTCAGGATCATCTGAACAATAAATGAAAAGCAGAAGTGTTTTAGGGGAGGAATACCTGAACCTTATAAATTGCAACTCTTCAGGTATCACCAGTGTAGGTGGGTGGGTGAAAGGCATAAGACCATAAGAAATGGCAACAGATACAAGCAGTTTCGGCCCAAAATATTGTCTTTCCTCCTCCCCAGAAGTAGCCTAACCTGCTCTGCTTTTCCAGCTTCACGTCTATTGACAATGGCTTCCAGCATCTGCAGCCCTTACTGTCTCCTGGCCCCTCAAGTCTGTTCTGCCATTCAATGGGATCATGGCTGATCTAGCATTCCTCACATCTACTTTGCTGCCTTTTTTATGTGACCCTTGATTTCCATACTGATAAAGAATCTACCTCAATCTTAAATACACACAAGGTTTCTGCACACTTCTCCCCCACTACCTCACTCACCCCACATAGAAGACTGTGCCAAAGAATCAGAAGAAATTCCTCATCTGTCTTCAGTTGACATCCTTTTATTCTGAGACTATGCCCTCTGGTCCTAGAAACTCCCATGTGAGCAAACATTCTCTCAGTATTTACCCTGTCAAGCTTCCCTGAACTGACTCAAATGAAACGGTATCTTTCCTTAAATAAGGAGACCAAAACTGCCATCACTACTATAGATGTGGTCTCACCGCACCTTGTACAGTTGCAGTAAGGCAACATTCTTAGCTTCCAACCCCCTTGAAATAAGGTCCAACATTCCATTAGCCTTCTGGATTACCTGGTGTAACCATGTTAGCTTCCTGTTTTTCATGTGTATTTTGTCCTAAATATCTCTGTGTTGCAGCTTTCTCTAGTTTTTTTTTCACTTAAATGATACTGTTCTTTTGTTCTCCCATTCAAAATGAACAACTGTACATTTTCCCACATTACACTCCATTTGTCCACTTTTGTCCATTTGAGATGCTGGAATTCGAGGAATGTGCGTTTTAGGAATTATGGGACAGGAAGAAATCATAGCAAAGGAGCAAAGCCCATGAACATGTCAGAACATAAAAATGCAAAAGTTACATTTGAGGTGTGGATACAGATAAGGCAAATTAATACTGGAAAAGTGTTGACAAAAACTCAGGAAAAAATAGCATTGTAAAATTTTAGAATTTCAATTAAGCATCAAAAAGGATCATCACAACTTAAATGTATGGTCAGAATTTAAAGTTAAAAAGTTCACAATATTGAAAGAGTGCAGAAAAATAACTTAGTTTTATGGAAAAAATCCCTAGCAAATCATTTTGTTTATAGAATATTTTATTTTTAAAAACTTTGCCATTAAATGTACTCTTCCCATTCCAAAAAGAATGCAAAAGAGAAGAAAATATATCACCTGCACTCTGTTGCTTTTGGTGGTAGGATGTATGGAAATAACAATTCAGTTAATTTCCTAAGATATTGGAGTTCATCTCTACGGCTTCTCAGAGCTAGGTGCAGATCCGGTCCATACTCTTCCAATGCAACTTGTTGTAAATACTCACTATGTTTTACTGAAATAGGAAGAAACATTCAAAATTAGTCATTCAAATACACCAGTGAATAATCTATAACTCCAATTCTGAATCTGAAGCTGGTATTGCATTATCCAGACGTAACTAACAACCCAGGATATTTGCACACAGAGGACTGCTTTGGAAATGTAAACAAACAACTTTTGTTGGCCAGGAGATGCTCACACAAAAGCAGCAGCTTGTGAACGGAGGTTACCCAAGTCCCAGCCACTAGCTTAGCTGATCTAGTTCGAGCCAGCTTGAGGGATGGCAAGGTGTAAATCCTCATTTGGTGGAAGAGTAATGAGGTAATGCTACTGGTGTCCTTGGGCCAGAGCCAATAACGAAAACAATAAGGCTCAGCAGATGAGCCAGATGCAATAAAGAATAAGACATCACAGTTTGAGAAGAAAAGGAAAAAAGTATTTAAAAAGTGAAGGATTCTGGGCAGACCAGCAGCGAAAACATCAGAGATCAATCTTCACGAAGTTGAGGATCCCATGCTTGGGCGCTTCAAGATAACACCAAGGACTTGGGAAATTGCCTGGCCAGTGTGAATTCCAAATCTTGGGTACAAGCCTTTAAATACTTTGACTGTTCAAGAAACATCACAGAAACGTAGTAGGCATGTGCATAGATTTCAGCTTTGTATGAATTGCATGCCTGTTTTCTTAACCAAACGGTATGAATTATATGTCTGTTTTAATTAACCAAGTTAGTGGTTAGTTCATACAAATTTGACTCTTTTCCTTTGTGCCGAGCCAAAAACTGTTATTGAATGTGGTAACCAGGCAACATAATTGGGGTGTTTTGGTGGGCAATTGACAAGAAGCAGTTTCGCTGCTTTGATGTCGGACCCTGGTTAAAATGTGCTCAGGTTAACTGTTGTCTCAGCCAAGGACATTTTTTTTATTATTTGGAGGATCCCCTACAAACGTACGTAATGGGGAAGTGGCCACAATATGGGGAAAATGCTAGTCACTCCTGCGGGGAGAGTGAAAATATTGGGCAAATCCTTTGAAAGACTGCAATGTTTAAAAAGTTGCAGAAGACTGTATCAGCCAACCTACTAGAAGACTTGGTAGAAAGCCAGCAAGAGAACCTGGAGTTTTGAGCCGAGGTAGATGACATTTGAAAGGAGACAAATAGGCTTACAGCGAAAAGTGAAAATTATTTCACCCATATGAAGTAGTGGGTACACAGTACAAGAAATTAGAGAAAAAAACAAATGAGGTGGCATTTTAACAAGATAACGAGGAGAAAAAGGTACTATAAAAGTAATGCAATCATTTGAATACTGTTATGAATGCAGTATATAGAACAGATCAGGAGAAGTAAAGTAACACCGGAAACCATACAAAATGTCAAAACGGATAGAAAAGCTACAAAGCCAGCTGGTCAATCAGACAGGAATGAGAGATTTCGGACCTGAGATAGCAAGGGAAGGTAATGATAGAGATGTAGAGATTGGGGAGGTTTGTCAAACATGCCAGCTGCTAAGTACAGCAAGGAATATTGCATCGCTGAAATATCAGTCAATCAATACAAGGAATTACTTTGTATAGTGGGAGAAATATGGATAAACCCTATACATATGAGCCAGGATTCAACAGTCCAAGCCATACTAACAGAAAAACAAAATGCTTTTGCCAAAGCAAACACAATTGTGTGAAGATGCAGGGGGAAGCTTGCATCCAAAGTCTAGACCCAAAGCTACGGGGAGGAATATAGATGTAAAAAGGGTTAAAAGTACCACCATGTTAGCAAATAATTTAATTTACCAAGGGAAGCCCATGAATGTCATGTAGTGATAGTAAATAATCTCAAGAGACCACTTCTATCAAAACAGAAGAGAGGAAGTACTCGTTAAGAGAATACGAAAAATGAAAAAACACTCACTCTTAAAATGAAAAAAGATCAAGGAACAGGCCACTCCCCATAAGATTAAATTGGCTAAGAAAAAATGGACAGGTAGATTCTGAAGAAAATTGGGATAGGACTTGAATAATCTCCCAAAGAATTGGAGAATTTGGACATGAAACAATGTTGCCATAGCTGAGATTTAAGGTAAATTCCCTGTATGGCTGTTCATTTAGAATGCACAGCTGCTGTGTTCTTCTCAGCTATTGTATCCACCTGAAGTAATAACTTTTTCCTGTCTGGATGCGAAACAGAGTATCCATAGCCCCTCTACTAACTTTACTATTTTTATGGTCTGGTTTGTATACATCTTCATTTGCTGGTTGTTAAATGTTGTCTTGTGTAATTTGTATATTTTGTGTCCTGGAGCTCGAGATATGAATACTGAGTTTATTTTGCATTTTGGGAATGTGTGGCGATTTGAAAGTGTGGTGGGTACCTGTATCAATTTGGAACATGAATGGTGAGTGAATAGTTGTTCTGTGAAGAGAAAAATCTGCTACGAAATGTTGATTTAAAATTTGGTTCTTAAAACTTGGTAAAAATCTCTGTCTTGGAATTAGCGACAGTTGATTAAAAAGGAAGTAAAATTCAGTCAAACATATAACTTATGTAAAAACCAAAAGAACTGTGGATGGTGTAAATTATAAACAAAAACAGAAGTTGCTGGAAAAGCTCAGCAGATATGGCAGCACCTACGAAGAGAAGTCAGAGTTAACATTTCAGGTCCAGTTCTGAAGAGGGGTCACCAGACCAAAAACGTCAACTCTAATTTCTCCTCTCAGATGCTGCCAGACATGCTGAGGTTTTTCAGAATTTGTTTTTGTATCTGATATAACTTATGTGCTCATTCCTAAAATTACAGTACTGAGTTGTGTTTGGAAGAACCTTGGGTAAATTTAATTTCAGAAACTTTATGTTTAAATTATTGTTTTGGAATTTCATTTTCTGGCCAGAGAATGTACAAATACTTTGGTGGGAAAGTATGCAAGTAATAGAGAAACTGGAATTTTGGAAATGCAATTCTCTTTGAACAAAATTATCTGATAACATGTTCTAAATCTGTGAAAACTTATATCAAGGGGTTTAAAAGGAAAAAAAAGAGGACTCTAACAAAGGAGATAGTCTTTTCCTTTGTTGAATATAAAGCACTTATTTCTGTACAGGGGGAAGAGATATTGTTGATGTTATAACATCCAGCAGTTTTCACTACACCCCTGTCAACCAGCAATGCACCACCACTGAATGACCCAATCTGCTTGAAGTGGAATGGATAGATACTGTTTGTTTTCCAGATAATTGAAGATACTGAGTGTTTTTGCCAATGGCTTCAAACTTCTCAACTGCCTGCAGACTTTCAATGTCTCAACAGAGTGATGGATAAGGAAACCTCAACCAATCAAGCCATTTGTTAACAATGCATCTCAACACTGGAGAACTACTGTGAAAATATTAAAGGTATGATTATCAGAAATTTCAAAACCATTAAGCATGTATACACTTAAGCATATGGCAAAAAAGAATTGTATTAAGAATCACAGAGTTTGGCATTCTAAAACATTTAAAGGGAATAGTCACTTGAAAATTTGAAAGGACTCGGTAAAATGATAGGATGCATGCACAGAATCTCAGTGGTTTCAATGCAGAAAAAAATTGTGACTTTGAGGCAGTCATTAAAATTTAGAATTTGGACAAATTTACGTAGAGCTATATCAAAATTTCTAGAATGAGTTATCAAGTACAACAGCAGTTTTAAAAGGGAGAAGTACAGACAAAGGAAGCACATGGTGAGGTCATTGTAGGAGAGAGAGAGAGAACCTGCACAGTTACTGCCTTTGCTGTCTGAATTCATGTATCGTTGGATGGAATGAGCTGCCAGAGGAAGTGGCAGAGGCTGGTACAATTGCAACATTTCAAAGGCATTTCGATGGGTATATGAATAGGAAGGGTTTGGAGGGATATGGGCCAGGTGCTGGCAGGTGGGACGAGATTGGATTGGGATATCTGGTCGGCATGGATGGGTTGGACCAAAGGGTCTGTTTCCATGCTGTACATCTCTATGACTCTAAGTACTTTTCTATAAAAAAAAGTGGTAATTTTAGTGAAAGAATGAAAACATATTTTTGCCTGAATCAAACAAATGTTTGACTTCTGTTTTAAGATATCATTGATTGATGTTTCATTGGACTACAAATCGTTCCAAATTAGGTAACAGCTGAATTACAAAATTAATTGAGAGGAAGTGCTTAAGTGGTGGCAGAAGACAGAGATAAAATTAGAATAATGGGTTGGAACAGCAATTGAGATTAAAATGCATTTTAGTGAAAGGGAAGTTTAGATGCAAGCACTAAACTAATACTTTTATCTTGATGATGTTTGTGTCCTTGTCTTTCCTTTTAAGATAACTAAACCTGCCGGTGGGGCACTGCGAAAGGCATTAGGACTACATGCACAAAGGTAAGTGAAACCTCATAGATCTTTGATAAGATCATACAAGAGTCAAGAATGTGTGACATGATCTTGGGATATCAATGTTAATTGTACAAAAGTGATTGTTATCTTAGAGGTAACAAACATGAGGGAATTCATGGTCTCAAAAAAAAAATCACTGAAGAATCGGTCTCAAACACCTTGACAAATTGATGTGTGGGGCCTGGAAGAGCACAAAAACAATTACACACCGACATACAGCAAAACTGGGAGGTAAAAAGAAAATTAAAATAAAAGGTGTGATCGGCTACTAGTCAAATATTACAGAAATAAAAGAATGTGGACATGGGAGACATGATAGTGAGCTGAGGGAAATGACCAATCAGATAACATACGGATACCCTGAAAAAATGAGAGACAACCACAAGCAAATGATAAAGCCCGATGAATGCATTGCGATTTGTTAGAGCTGCATTATTTGATACCATGTACATTGCAGCTCGGAGGGGGTACTTACATATGGAGGTAGTTACCACTCAAAGATAAAATTATTCATAAAATTGGCAAGGAAGGAAACATATTGAAGAAGTATCCTCAAGACAGATAAGAAAGCTGAGTCCATGTATGACTTCTTTTACAGTTATTGAGTAAGGTGATGTGCAGATAGAGAACTGGAGGATATGAAAAAAAACAAGGAGCATGAACCCGAATTTCATTTCATTACACCCCAAGAAGTCATTGGACTGGACCAAGGTTAAACAAAAGGTGATTAACTGGATGTTGATGTATTTGGCACTGACACATAGTTAATAAGACTCCGAGCTCTGGTTGGCAAGCGGCCTCCGGGACAGCTGAGTTAACTGAGGAGCATCCATATCCTGCAGAGGGGACTGGGAGGACCTCTGGTTTGGCTCCTGGTATAGAAGGATTCAGATCTGAAGGTTAAACTAATGCACATGAACATACATGGTTTTGGTTCAACAAAACAAACAAGGATCAGACCACTGATGTAATGTTTAGCTGAGGTATTGTTGGCATCATGGATTCTGGAAACTTACTCACTCGCTAGCCTGCTATACCAATAAATAATTAAGAATTAATACTTGGAGCTCATGTCGAATTAAGGAGAAATTCTTCAGATATGTTGATTTTATGTACATTGGTGTTACGAAGATGTGGGGATACTTTGAGAGTTAAAAGGAGAACTACCAGACACAGCACATGTGATTCTTAATAAGGCAACAACTTAACACATGCTTGAACAATTCAATTAGCTCGTTGCCTGGAGACAAAAACAAATTTGAATTCGGCCAATCAATTTAAATTACGCCCTGAAAAATATCAATTCCAATTCAGTTTTAATTTAGTCTATTGACAATCTTAAAAGCCAATGACAATCAGATTCTTTGGGGGTATAGGACTGGGGAAAATTGAACAGTTGAGAGGAGAACCACGAAGCCCAGCCTGTAAACAGCTCTCTTAAAAGTAACTTTTCGATCAGTAACCTGTGACGCAGAAATTCCTAAGACAACGACATGGTGATACAGGAAGATCCGACTAGGAGAACGAAAGTTGCCTGGTTTTGAGATCAGAGGTGTGGTTTTGTAAATCTTAATTGGGAGTCTTATTGGACTAGTATTACAGAAGAAAAGGTAAAAAAAATAGGTTAGAGGACGAAACTGTAAATAGTGATTAGTTAATTATTCTCTGTTATACTTTAAGAAATAAAGTTGTTAATTTTTGCTTCAAATAGTCCATAGCGCCTCGAATTTTTACAGATTACTGCATGGGATAATCTTTTCTGTGTTGCTGGTTTAAAATTAAGAAGGGTTATCCCATGTCGTAACAGTTTGGGGGCTCGAGTCTGTGATTTGAACCGGTTTAGACAGATTTGAATAAATTTGGGGTACGAAAAATACCAGCAGGTTTAAACACTTGCAGGTTAGTGTCCTAGATCTTTAAATAAAACGTAGGTGAGACAATTTGTTTAATTTCTTGTGGTTGAGTAATTAAAAGAAAGAAAAAATGGCTCTTAAAATTGCTAAAGAGGTTCTGGGATTTGAAAATGATTCTCAAATTCGCCAAGAAAGTTTAGAAGGAAAGAAAAAGGCCATACGTTTAGAATTAGCAAATAAGTTATATTTGGGTTTAACCAAAATCAAAAGTAAAGCTAAAATTGTAAGAATTACTCAAATACTTAGGTGTGTCAGAGAAACAGCAGTAGAGGTATAAAAAGTTAAATTACAATAGAGGAAAATGAAGTTAGAAGATAAACAAAGGGAGAGAGAAAGAGAGAGAGAGAGGAAAAAGAGAGAAACAAGATTCTTGGCTGAGCAAAGAGAGAGAAAAGAGAGAGAATTTGAACCGGAGAAATTGTGACTTAGTCAGCAAAGTCAAGTTAACAGGATGGAGATTAAAAGAGAAGGTAGCGATATTTACCTGTCAAAAATCTGCCACATTTTGATGAGAAAGATGCTGAAGCCTTCTTTATTCCATTCGAAAAATTGACGAAGCAGATGGAGTGGTCTGAGAATTTATGGGTAATGCTAATTCAGACTAAACTGGTAGGCAGAGCTAATGAGGTATTGGTCACGGTGTCAGATGAGGTGTCAAAAGATAATGAAGAGGTTAAACAGGCTATTTTAAGTGCTTATTAATTGGTACCAGAAGCATTATAGACAGCGATTCAAAAACAAAGAAGGAACCAGATCAGATTTACATTGAGCTCGAAAGAATTAAACTGTCATGTTGATCTATGGGTGCGTGCTTTGAACACAGATAGGACATTTTCGCTCTAGGAGAGACTATTCTGCTGGGCAGCAAGGTAGTTCAGTGGTTAACACTGTTGCCTCACAGTGCCAGGGTCCTGGATTCAATTCCCACCTTGTGTTGAGTTTGCACATTCTCCCTATGCCTGCATGGGTTTCCTCCCACAATCCAAAGATGTGCAGGTCAGGTGAAGTGGCCATACTAAATTGCCCATATTAATTTGTCCATAGTGTTGGGTATATTAGTCAGTGGTAAATATAGGGTAGGGGACTGGGTTTGAGTGTGTTCCTCTTCAGAGGATCGGTGTGGACTTGTTGGACCGAAGGGCCTGTTTCCATACTGTAAGTAGTCTAATCTAATCAATCACGTGGAGAAACAAAGTTCAGGAAGTGAAAAGGACAGCAGAATTAGCAGATGGGAACATGCTGGTGCATAAGACAAGCTGCCAGCCAGAATTTCGTCCTATGGGGGATAGAATTTGGGAGAAGGGGAGATCCTACACTACTAAATCAAAAGTAGAGAGAGCACTGATAAGATTTTACCACAGGATAAAAAAAGCCCAAGAGGGTGGAAAAGGAGGTGAAAGGCCTCAGGTGTTTTCACTGTAATGGTGTGGAACACAGAAAATTACAGTGTCAGTGGTTTGAGAAAGCACTGGGAAAAGGTATTTGCACCGCCAGAAGGTGGGATTCTTAAAGACACAGTGCTGGTCATTAAAGAAAGGCACTGTGAGAAAAGATGTGGTAAAAGAAGCTCAGTCAGAGGCATTAGAGAAGGCAGTATAGGAGACCCTAAGAAGAGCTGAGAAGTTGCAGCAGAGTGCACAGCCAAGGCAGGGACTGGGTATGGAGTGAATATCTGATCTCTAAAAATAATTCGCCTCTGTGGGTGGGTCTGAGTGGGTTGCAGGTCGGTGTGGGACTTGTTGGGCTGAAGGGCTTGTCTCAACACTAAGTAATCTAATCTAATCTAAAGTTTACTCAGAAAGAACAGGGCGAGAAGGACAAGTTATAATTTTGAGAGATACAGGATCTAACCAGTCGCTGATAGTAAGGAATGCACTCTTTCTGATCTGTGGTAATTTATAGGATAGATGGACAGAAACTTAGCATTCCCCTATGTAAGATGAGGTTGGAGTGCCAACTCAAGACTGGGGAAGTTACAGTGGGAGTGATTGACAGAGTGTCAGTTCCAGGAATTCAGTTCATTCTTGGGAATGATTTGGCAGGATCCAAGGTGGGAGTGACACCCCTTGTTGTGGAGAAGCCCAAGGAAGACCAAGAAACTGAGGAGTTAAAATACAAAAATCCTGGGTATTTTCCCAGATTGTTTGGTAACCATTATAAGTCACAGTACAAAGTGAAAAGGAAAGAGAAAGATGAAGGAGTTGAGGTTCAGTTAGCAGATACTCTGTTTGATGTAATGGTGCAGAGGGTCAGACAGAAGTGTTTAGTTCTGAAAGGCTAAGAGACTTGCAACAGCAAGGCAAGATGATAAAAGATATTTATGTGGATGTCTACTCCAAAAAGGAGGCAGAGAATCTCTGAGGTTTACTATCTGAAAAGAATCCTCAGATGGAAATGAAGACCACAGCAGATTATTGCAGAGGAGAAATGGGCCAAAGTGTACCAGATTGTGTTGCCAGTAGCTTACAGACAGGATGTCATAGAGTCATAAAGATGTACAGCATGGAAACAGACTCTTCGGTCCAACCCGTACATGCAGACCAGATATCCCAACCCAATCTAGTCCCACGTGCCGGCGCCTGGCCCATGTCCCTCCAAACCCTTCCAAATGCCTCTTAAATGTTGCAATTGTACTAGCCTCCACCACTTTCTCTGGCAGCCCATTCCATACAAGTACCACCCTCTGCATGAAAAAGTTGCCCCTGAGGTCTCTTTTATATCTTTCCCCTCTCACCCTAAACCTAAGCCCTCTAGCTGTGGACTCCCCAACCCCAGGGAAAAGACTTTGTCTATTTATCCTATCCAAGCCCCTCATAATTTTGTAAACCTCTATAAGGTCACCCCTCAGCCTCTGACGCTCCAGGGAAAACAGCCCCAGCCTATTCAGCCTCTCCCTATTGCTCAGATCCTCCAACCCTGGCAACATCCTTGTATGTGTTACAGGTAGCACATGAACTACCTGTAGGTGGTCACTTAGGAGTACGAAAGACTCAGGCTAAGGTACAAAAACATTTGTATGGGCCTGTAATGCACAAGGATTGGTTAACTTTTGCCATACCTGTCAAACATGCCAAATGGTAGCTAAGCCACAGGCTTAATAAAACCAGCACCTTTGTTGCCGGTTCCCGCATTTGAAGAACCTTTCACTCGGGTTTATAATTGATTATGTAGGTGCCCTTCTGAGAACCAGTACTTGTTAACCATAATGGATGTGTCTACCAGATTTCCGGAGGCATATCCATTACAGAGAATCAAGGCAAAAAGGGTAGTAGAGAGGTTGGTAGCTTTTTTCACATGGTATGGGCTACCCAGAGAGATTCAGTCAGACCAAGGGTCAAATTTTACTGCTAGGATGTTTAAGGAGGCTATGAATAGCTTAGGTATACAGCATTTTAAATCCAGTGCTTATCATCCTGAATCCTAGAGAACTTTTGAAAGGTGGTATCAGACCTTGAGACCATACGGTCAGGGTTACCCGAACGATTGGGATAAAGGTATTCCATTCGTATTGTTTGCCATTAGAGATGCCCCAAATGAATCTATTCAGTTCAAGTTAATATTGTCATGAAGTGAGAGACCCTTTGATATTAATTAAAGAAAAAATTTACAGGACCAAAGATTTGGAGGTGAGGGAGAGACTAAATAAAGTAGGTGAGTTAGCTAAACAGCATCTAAAGAGGGCACAATGTAGAATGAAACAGGTGGCATACAAAAGCTCTCTGAGATTCGCATGTTCGCCCAAGGAGGTAACGTGTTAGTACTGTTACCAATGATAGGAGATCCCTTCAAAGCCAGGTTTAGTGGTTCCTATCAAATTGAGAAAAGGTTGAGTCAGGTGAATTATCTAGTAAAGATGCCAGATAGAAAAAAAAGCCATCGGGTATGTCATGTGAACATGCTGAAACCGTATTACTCTAGAGAAAGAACTGGAGAATCAGGTATCAGTTACTGCCTTGCAGAGTGAGGAATCAAATCCAGATGATATGGATTTTGAGGTGCCTCAAAATAGATTTAAAAATGAAGTAGTCCTCGAGAAGTGGGATAGATTAGTAAGCTCTGTCTCAGGAGCATAGAATGCAGTTGAAAGATTTGTTATTACAGTAAAAAGACATATGTAAGAATCAGATGGGGAGGACTAATGCTAATGTACACAAAGTATATGTAGGAAATACTGTTCCAATAAAACAACATCCCTGTTGGCTTAATCTTTTCAAAGCCAAATAGGTCCAGATGGAGGTGGATGCCATGCTTGACGTGAGCATCATCAAAACAAGCCACAGCGAGTGGAGTACGCCGATCATCTTAGTTCCCAAACCAGACTGGACTCAATGATTGTGTATGGATTATTGGAAGGTCAACACCATTACAAAATCAGACTCATATCCAATTCTGAGATTGGAGGACTGTATCAAGAAAGCCGGACAAGCAGTTACATCACCAAGTTGAACTTAATGCATGGTTACTAGCGGGTACCTTTATCAGAGACAGTGAAATAAATTTCACCGTCTCTGATAAAGGTAGCTGCCAGTAACCACGCATTAAGTCCAACTTGGGAATGGGCTATATCAGTTTAAGTGATGCCCTTTGGAGTGAAGAACACAACCACCACATTCTAAAAACTCATGAACAGAGTTGGGGCTGGTTTAACAAACTGTGCAGACAATTTGGACAAAGTAGTGATCTTTAGTTAATCTTGGAAAGATCACATGGTACAGTTGACAGAGCTCTTTGAAAGACTCCGAGAAGCAATATTGGTGAAATACTTAAATAAAACTGAATTCACGAAAGCGGCGGTGACATTCTTGGGACATAACATCAATCACGGAAGGTTGACCCCACGGAACGCAAAGACAAAGCCCATTGGGGAATTTCCACAACCAATCTAGAAGAGATGCAGTGTGATCTTTGAAGGCTTCTGGAGGTTCTGCAGGTTTGTTTTGCTATCTCTCAGCTATTAAACTGTTAACTATTCTAAGAATGCAATCTCAGCCTATTAAAATAAATAAATAAATAAATAGATGCTGAAACCATTTGCATTAACCAGTGACTTCAGTTTTCAAGAAAGATATGCAGTTCTACTTTCTTGTTAATAACTCATCATGTAAGGATTTCATGAAGGCCTAGTATCCATTGCTTGAATCTGTTCATTGAACTGACAACTTACAACTCTCATTTTCTTTATAATACCTTAACTGTGGCTGTCTGCATGAGAGAATGGAGTGAATACGATCAAAAGGAGACTGGACTTGCTTACCTTGCTTGTGTTCTACAAAAGTTGCAAGATTAATAATAGCGTCAATTCTTATTTAAATTAAAAACCTGGTGTCCAAGTTCTGTTATCCATAAAGTTTCACTAGGAATAATTGGGCAGTTTCAAGAGTGACTGAATGTTGTAAGTCCAGGGACAGTGAGCCTAGTTTGGTTTGGCTTGCTATCTCTGTGACACACCCACAAGAGCCCTCTCCATCTGCGTCCATATTTGCAAAATTGAATGGACAAATTGATTAACCAACAATCAAACTCTTGCTATAACATAACATCAAGTCCACTGAGGTCATGCTTTAAAAAGATTTCCATTCTACAGTACATTGCAACAATGGACTAGCCAACCATCATTAGCAAAATACTTGCACTTCCATCTGAGTTCTAAACAAACATAATTTGGTTGTGATAAATGTATATTGTAACTTTGTCAGAATCAGTAAATTTCAAACAATTGTTTAGATTGCAATGGGCTAGTAAACAAAAGGTGGCACGGTGGCACAGTGGTTAGCACTGCTGCCTCACAGCACCAGGGACCTGGGTTCAATTCCTGCCTCAGGCGACTGACTGTGTGGAGTTTGCACGTTCTCCCCGTGTCTGCGTGTGTTTCCTCCGGGTGCTCCGGTTTCCTCCCACAGTCCAAAGATGTGCGGGTCAGGTGAATTCGCCATGCTAAATTGCCCGTAGTGTTAGGTAAGGGGTATATGTAGGGGTATGAGTGGGTTGCGCTTCGGCGGGTCGGTGTGGACTTGTTGGGCCGAAGGGCCTGTTTCCACATTGTAAGTAATCTAATCTAAAAAAAACATGGTTAGCCCAAGATATGGCACAGCATGCTATGCATCTGCACTACAGAATAAGAGTATGCATGAATGGGGAGACTCTCCTAGTTTATCTTTAATATACTTGTACAATCTCTTTGGATTCTCCCTAACCTTTTCTGCCAAAGCTACTTCATGACCCCTTTTTGCCCCCCAATCTCCCTCTTCAGTGTATTCCTACCCTCAAGGGATTCATTTTATCCCATCTGTCTATATATGGACCACAGCCTCAATATCTCCAATCAGTGTATCCTAATGCTGCCAGCTTTAGCAGGAAAATGCTGTCTCTGAAACTTATGATCTCGCTTTTAAAAGCCTCCCATCAAAATTGGCCTTGCTCCAGTTTAGAAGTTTAACTTGTGGACCAGGCCTTACCCTTGCCATAATTATTTTAAAAGTAATAGAATTGTGGTCACTGGTCCCCCACTAACACTTCAGTCATGTGCCCTGCCTTATTTCACAAGAGGTGGTCACGTTTGTGCCCCATCTCTAGTAGGGTTATCTGAATATTAATTGAGAAAGTTTTCTTGTACACACTAAAATTCCTTCCCGTCCAAGCCCTTAACACTATGGCAATCCCTGTCTATGTTTGGAAAGTTAAAATCCCCGATTACAATCCTTTTATTCTTACAGTTATCGCCCTACATATTTGGTCCTCAATTTCCTGTAAACTACTGGGGAAGACTTAAGGTACAATCACATCAAAGTGATCCCCTCCTTTTTATTTCTCCGTTCTATCCATACAGTTTCACTAGATTATTCCTCAGGAATATCCTCTCTAAATACTACGGTGATGTTTTCCCTAATCAAAAATGCCACTGCCTCTCCTCTCATTCCTCCCCATTAAGCTACCAGTCCTGTCCCTCCTTCAACCATGTTTCTGTCATAGTTGCTCAGTGGCTTCAAGATAAAAACCAAAGTCTGGGAGCAAAGTGTAGTCAGAGTCTCAGAAGGTAAGAAGTGGTGTTCCTAATGGATCAATGCTGGAAACACTTCTGTTGACAATTTACATTAATACTTGTGACTTTGGGTTCAAAAACACTTTGTCAATTTGGAGAATTTGTGGGACGGTAGCAGGAAGAGATTGGTGAAAGAAAGAGAGTCAATACTAAGAAGTACTGCAACAGATTACAAAAGGACATTAATACTCTTGCAGAATGGGCAAATATTTGGCAAATGTGACTCAACAAGATTAAATGAGAGATCATACATTTTGATAAGAATAAGGAAGTGACAACAGATAGAGGTTCAAGCATGGATGATGATTAAAGGAATATTAAAGTATAAAAGCATCTTACATTAAGTATTGTCCTACAAGCCAATAAAGAAAGCACCAGGCTTTATTTCTAAAGGAATTGAATTAGAAAGTGGGGAAGGTGTACTAATCCGGTGTAAAACTCGATTACAGCAGACTAAGAGTATTGCATTCAGTTTTGATAAACGAAATACATTGAAGAGCACAAAAAAATGCGTTCTAATGTCTTTAACATTATGACAAGTTTAAGTGTGTGAAGACAGAGTGAATGTTTCCACTCATGGAGAAGGGCATAATGAGAGATCATCAATGTAAGACAGCCACAAAAATAAAGCAAACAGAGAATTTAGAAGGAAACTCTTCACCAAGGAAGTACTGAAAATGTCAAACACTCTAATATAGTGAAGAGAATAGTATAGTTATAGAACAAAGAATAGTACAGCACAGTACAGGCCCTTCAGCTCTCGATGTTGTGCCAACCTTTTATTCTACTCTAAGATCAAACTAACGTACATACCCTTCATTTTACTATCATTCATTTGCCTACCCAAGAGTTGCTTAAATGTCCTGAATGTATCTGACTCTACTACCACTGCTGGCAGTGCATTCCACGCACCCATCGCTGTGTGCAAAGAACCTACCTCTGACATCTCCCCTAAACCTTCCTCCAATCATCTTAAAATTATGCCCCCTCATGATAGCCATTTCTACCCTGGGAAAGAGTCTCTGGCTATCCACTCTATCTATGCCTCTCATCATCTTGTACACCTTTATCAAATCATCTCTCAACCTTCTTCGCTCCAGTGAGAAAAACTCTAGCTCCCTCAACCTTACTTCTAAAGTCATGCCCTCCAGTCCAGGCAGCATCCTGGTTAATCTCTTCTGCACCCTCGCTAAAGCTTCCATACCCTTCCTGTAATGAGGCGACCAGAACTGAACACAATATTCCAAGTGTGGTCTAATTGGTGCTCTATAGAGCTGCAGCATAACCTTGTGCCTCTTAAACTCAATCCCCCGATCATGAAAGCCAACACACCGTACGTCTACTTAACAACTTTGAAGGATCATGCACATGGATCCCAAGATCCCTCTGTTCCCCACATTGCCAAGAATCCCACCTTTAACCCTGTATTCTGCATTCAAATTTGGTGGGAATATATTGGATGAGAAATAGACAAGCACTGGGGAGGAAGGTACCAAGTGTCATTCTGATGGATTTAGTTGAAAAATGTTAAAAATCTCAAGTACATCATAAATGCTGGCATGGACAGGTCAAGTCATGTATGTAGACAAGACATGTAAAATATGTAAAAATGTAAAAACACCAGGGTTTGTGTGTGGACAAATGTTAACTTCACATATATTAACTGGGACTCTTCTAGTGTCAGGTGCTGGGAATGGGGTGGAATTTGTTATATGCATCCAAGAGGATTTCTTAAAGCAACATGTAAAAAGTCCAACTAAGGAAGAGGTCATACTAGACCTGGTATTGAGAAATGGGCCTGGCCAGACGATTGAAGTTTCAGTGAGGGAGCTTTTTGGGAATTCCATAAATTTTAAATTATTTATGGATAAGAATAATAGTCATCATCAGGTGAAAGTACTAAACTGGGAGAAAGCTAAATACAATGGATGTTGTCTGCATGGACTATAGTAAGACCTTTGACAAGGTCCCTCATGGCAGGCTGATAGTGAAAGAGAAGTCACATGTGATCCATGGTGAGCTGGTAAAATGAACCGTTAGTTTTACCTGAACAAAACAATCACAGCAAAAAATGATTGATGTCCAGGGCAATGCCTTGATCAATCAGGTCAATTTGCCTGGTTTAAATGCTCTTCTTGTATACAAATACTAATTGGAAGTTTCCAGCACGTGCAAGAACTATTAGAAATTGAGGTCCCCCTTAACCATGTGATCACTCAATAACCCATATTTGGTATTCCTATGTAACATGCAACTTATCTTAATTGTATCATATTAGTTACTCACTTTCCACAAGGATAAACAAAAGATTTATCAAGCACATTTCCCTATTGAGTACAATGTTTTTACAAAATAAGATTTTGTTCTTAAAAGGAATGAAAAATAAGCTTCAAATGGAGGTGGACTAGGAGACATCAGTCATCCTGGCAGCATAAGTAGCTGCCCATGATCACTGACAGAGGGGGTTAGACAGGATATTGACAAATCAGAAATAGCCAGCCTCCAAAATAATTTATATCAATAGAAATATGTGGAGAGGGGTGTAAGCAAAAGCAGGGGGTCAAGTCACCATATTTATCAAAGAAGACCAGGAGTTCCCCTACAACACCCCAAGTGAAAAACAGAGACAGCTGCCTCCAAAGACTATGAAAGACTGCAAGACATCTGGAACATGAAAGTGCACCGCCTCTACTTCTCCATTGCACATAACAGCTTCGGGACAAGTGAAGGATCCTTTCTTTGCCTAATTAACTAACATCTCAGATCTAAACTGTTACTCCTTCAACTCAAGCTATCAGAAAATCTGTGTCAAATCATCATCTGCCAATATTAGAAACTCTGATCACAAACACCCTTAAAATCATCTGTGTGCCACACTGCAAGCCTAATGGAACTTTAAATAGCTTGTCAGCATAATTCTTTGTGTACTCGGTATTATTTAGTAAATGTCGTCCAATCACAGAATCATATCTAATGTTGGGTACAATTTAAGACCATGGACATGTACTTTTTTTTCAGAAAAATTTAATCAAGTTCTAACCATTCAATATACAAGCCTATCATGTGACAGTTGCCAGTCAATAGGATTATCTCTAATGAGATTCTAAGATTACAACTATCCAGTCAATTCTGGAATTAGAACAGTCGACAAAACATTACAAACTACTATCATGGTGAAGAAACCAACTTGTCAATAGAGAACAACAAAAAATAGTTAACAGTTATGGGACACAATATAACAGTTGCAGAAATTTTAACCTAATAATTAACAATTTAAAAAACTTCTAGAAATCTATTCAAGGACATCTAACAATACTATTCGAAATTTTAAAATCTGTACATTGCTTGTAGAGATGAACTTTTCAGAGAAAGATGTATTTTTAATACCTTTTTGCCTTGCTTTTGATATAACTTCTATATGCTTCATTGCCGCTTTTAACAATTTCTGGTTTACGAGGACTGGAACATCAATCTAATAAAAAGACAAATACAACTGAAAAGTAATTTAGCAATTTTAAAACTGGACTTCAAGCCCCTCTTCAAAGCTAAACTGCTCCACCCCAGGCACCATCATCCAAGATTTTGCATTATTATTATATAACTTATAAAATTAACTTTGTGTACAGGGCATGTCAGCAGTTCAGATACACTTCTCATAACTCTTCAGACAACTTCAAATGTTCAGGTTGAAAAAAGAAGCGTTTTTTCAACCTTACGTCACATTTTAACCAAATATTCTTTTTTTTTGTAGATATTTTTATTGAAATTTAACATTTTTGCAAATTTACAAAAATAAACAAAACTCTCAAATACAAACATTGATGTACAATTAAATCATATATACAATAGTCATAATTTAACAAAGAAAAGAGAAAGAAAGAAAACAAAAAAAGAAAAAAAGAAAGAAAAAAAAACTCAACTTTCTACTAATCTAACCTATAACTAACCAGAGTGTATACCTAAGTCTCTTACATGCTCGGAATGTATAAACATCAAATATAATAAAACCCGTATTCGCGCAGGATTCCTCTCCCAAGGGGCCCCGGAGCAGCCCGGTCTGAAATCTTCACTAAATAAAAGCCCTTGTTAGGATAGCCGAAATATCTGCATTTATATAATTCAAAAAGGGCTGCCATATTTTATAAAATAATTCAGTCTTTCGGTGCACCATATTTGTGAGGAAGTCAAGGGGGATATATTCCATAATTAATCTGTGCCAATTTGAAAGTCCAGGGGGGCCCTCAGCCACCCAGTTCACCAAAATATTTTTCCTTGCACAGAAAGAGAGAATAGAAAATAGTCTCTTCCCATGCATATCCAGAGATGAGAGGTTCGAAAAGCCCAAAAGGAGAGATACAGGGTCCACCCTAATTTCCGTTCCTAAAATTTCTGTCAGGGTATTTGCCACTTTAGTCCAGTATCTGCGGATTTTCTGACAAGTCCACAAACAATGTACAAGAGTACCCACCTCTATTTTGCATTTAGGACACATTGGAGATGCTCCTGCCTTAAATTTTGCCAGTCGAGCCGGAGCTATATGGGCCCTATGAAGTATCTTTAGTTGGATAGCCTGAGTTCTGTTACAGATAGCAATTCTTCTAGCATTTTCCCAAATGTCATTCCACATATCCTCAGAGATTTCTAGCCCCAAGTCCTGCTCCCATGTTTTAAGCAGGTCATCCATGTCTCCTGAGACTCCATCATGTAGCAAATGGTATATAGTACTAACGGAGGATGCCCCCGCTGGTCGTAAGACATTACGTTCTCTGTCTGATTTATAAAGACTATCTATTAATGTAGTCTTCCTCTGTATATAATCTCGAACTTGGAAGTATCGAAAGAGATCCCCATTAGGTATTCCGAATTTCAGACGCAGCTGCTCAAAGGACATCAGGATCCCATCTTTAAATAGGTCCCCTAAGCATGAGATGCCCCTGGATCTCCAGAGTTTAAAGGTGGCATCTGTAATTCCCGGTTGGAATCCCCATGCGCCTACTTTTGGTGCATGGGGGGATGTTTTATGTGAGTTACCCTCATTCTGCCGCATTATATTCCAGGCCTTAATTGTGTTTAATATTATGGGATTTTTACAGTGGTCTGTAATGATTTTCCTCTTATCTGAAAATAAAAGGTTAATAAGTGGGTATTTTACTTTGGAGGCTTCGATATCCAGCCAAATTGATTGTGGATCAGATGAAATCCAATCAGCTATGTAACTTAGTAGGGAGCTTAACTGATATTTCCTAAAGTCTGGGAAGTCCAGTCCTCCCCTTGCCTGTGGAAGCTGTAGCTTCTTCAGCTTAATAAGGGGCCGTCTATGGTTCCAAATAAAGGAGCCCAACCAGCCATATAATTTACGTAGGGCTAGCCTTGGCAGCATCAGCGGGAGCATTCTCATAGGATATAAGAGACGGGGCAGAACATTCATTTTAATTAATGCTATTCTCCCTAGCCAGGAAGTCGGAAGGTCTCTCCATCGCTGGAGGTCCTGCCTTATCCTTTCCATTAATTGTACAAAATTAGCCCTATACAGCTGATCAAATACTGGCGTGATAAAAATACCTAAATATAAGAAGCCCTCCAGGGACCAACGGAAGGGAAAAGGGGATCCGTCCATTAAGTGGGGTATCATAGCCAGACCACCCATTGGCATGGCTTCCGATTTTGAAAAATTAATTTTATAGCCTGAGAATGCACTAAATGTATTAATAACTTGAATTAGACGAGGCACTGACATTAAAGGATTACTGAGGAATAAGAGAACGTCATCTGCATAGAGGGGAATTTTGTGTTTACCTGTACCAATCCTCGGGGCCGTTATATTAGGATCAGTCCGGATGGCTTCTGCTAATGGTTCGATTATCAGTGTAAACAACAATGGTGAGAGAGGACATCCTTGACGGCAGCCCCTACCCACACTGAAGCCATCCGATCTTAACCCATTAGTAATAACAGCTGCTTTGGGGTCATTATACAATGTTGAAACCCATTTGGTAAACACCTGTCCAACGCCAAACCTTTCCAATGTGTAAAATAAATATGACCATTCAACCCTATCAAATGCCTTTTCCGCATCCAATGAAATTACTACTCCTGGTATCTTTCCCTGATGACAGGCTTGGATCATATTCAAGACCCTTCTGATATTATTGGATGATCTGCGGCCCTTAATAAATCCCGTCTGGTCCTCCTTTATAATATATGGCAGTACCCTTTCTAGTCTTAGTGCTAACATTTTTGAGAGAATTTTAAAGTCTACATTTAGTAAGGATATTGGTCTGTAAGATGCACAATCTTCTGGGTCTTTTCCTTTTTTGAGGATAAGAGAAATATTTGCTTCTTTCAGCGTGGGCGGGAGACAGACCTGACTATGCGCAAAATTATACATATCCATAAGTGGGTCAACCAATATTCCTGTAAATTCTTTATAGAATTCAGCTTGAAAACCATCTGGGCCCGGTGCTTTTCCGCTCTGAAGTTGCCTAATTGCCTCAAGTATTTCTTGGACTGTTAAAGGGGTATTTAGGGCCGACACCTGTTCCGGAGTCAGGCCCGGGAAGGTCAAATTTTTAAAAAGTGACTGCATCCTCCTAATCCTATCTTCACAATCCTGCGATCTATATAGTTCAGAATAAAATTCTTTAAAGGTCGCATTGATCTTTTTATGATCATGAGTCAGGGTACCTGTACTTTCCTTGATGGTCGGAATAGTTTGAGGGGCTTTCTTTTTCTTTGCAAGAAATGCTAAGTATCTACCCGGTTTGTCGCCATATTCATATAATCTTTGTTTCGCAAATAATATTTCCCTTTTAGCCGTTTGAGTAAGCGCGGTGTTTAAAGCTGTCCTAAGAGCTGTAATCCTCTGCAATTTTGTGATAGAAGGTCTATCAGCGTATGCTGTTTCGGCTGCTTTTAGGCGAGCTTCGAGCAGACGCTGTTGCTCTCCCTTCATTTTCCTCTGGGTCGCTGAATAGGAGATGATCAAACCTCGTGCATAAGCTTTGATGGTCTCCCACATCATTGACGGATTGCTAGCCGTACCAGTATTAATTTCTTAAAAAGTTTTAAGTTCTTGGGAGAAGTACTTTAAAAATTTGCTATCTTTTATCAGGAAGGGGTCCATACGCCAATGCCGAGCAGATGTCCCATTGTTCTTTACCTTAGTTTCCATGTATACAGCGGCATGGTCAGAGATTGCTATAGTACCTATTTTACAGGTTGCTATAGAGTTTAGAAAAATCGATGGGGCAAAAAACATATCAATTCTTGTGTGACATTTATGTGGATTAGAGTAGAAAGAAAAATCTCTACCCTGTGGATGGAGACATCTCCATACATCTACCAATCCTAATTCTTTATTCAGGTCCGCCAGTTGTCTAGATCTGGGAGATACTCCAGCGGCACTCTTGGGAATCCTGTCTATTTCCGGATCCATAATACAATTAAAGTCTCCCCCTATAATTGTATGACGGGCACCAAAGGCCATCAGTTTTGAAAAAGCTTCCGTTATGAATTTAAAGGGGTGTGCCGGGGGGCAGTATACATTTAAGATCCCATATTCCTCTCCATTTATGAGGGCTTTAATCAAAATATATCGTCCAGATTCGTCTTTTATCTGATTTAGAATTTTCAAAGGGAAGTTCTTCCGGACAAGGATAACGACTCCCCTGCTTTTTGAATTAAAAGAGGAAAAAAAGGCCTGATCAAATCCGCCCTGTCGTAATTTTAAGTGTTCTTTATCCGACAGGTGTGTCTCCTGTAGGAGAGCTATATCAACTCTCTCCTTCTTAAGATTTGATAATATTTTCTTCCTTTTAACTGGCGAATTACTCCCCCTGACATTCCAGGTGCACCACTTAACCGACTGTTCAGCCATAATCATCTGGACAGATCTGAGACCCCTCGGGAGGGGAAACCCTATCTAGAACATCCCGAGCATGGAGCATACAAGATTTACAAAAGTAAAGATTCTCTGATACACTCAAAACAATATAACAAAAAACTCTTTCTAAGTATAAAAAATATAAAACATTCCGAATTGGAGATTTTCTCCCTTATTCCCAGGGAGCGTCACTTCGTCTCCCACAGTCCATCTTACCCTCTTCCAATCAGTGCCCCACCCTTGACCCAGGTGTTCCTCAATAAAATGAGGAGAATTCAAATATAATATAAAGCTAGAGTTAACAGTGAACACCCCACCCCCACCCACACCCACATCTAAATATATTTGGGAATATTAATACCATATATAACTATAAGATTACAATCTCAACATGTAATACTTAAATATAATACCACAAAATAACAGGGGAAAGAAAAACAACCCTGCTCCTAAAAACAGAAGTAAAACAGAATAAGGTAACCACCTCTCCCCATCAACATTAACCAAACGTACACACATAGGGGGAAAGATAAGAAAAGATGAAGGGATGTAAACCAAAATAATGGGAAAGGCAGACCAGCGTCCACAATCTCTTACAGTTTATTTAAGAGAGTCCAAGAATTCCTTAGCCTTCTCCGGTGATCCGAAGTTATATATGGATCCTTCGTGGCTAAGGCGTAGCGTCGCTGGATATCGTAAGGAGTACTGGATATTTAAGTCCCTTAAATGCTTCTTCGCCTCATCGAATGCCTTCCTCTTTCGGACCAAAGCTGGGGAGAAGTCCTGGAACAGCATGATCCTGGATCCTTTGTGGGTCATAGCTTGGGGATCTTTTCCCAGATTTCTTGAGGCTTCCAGGAGCATCTGCCTCTCCCTATAGCTCTGCAGCTGGAACAGGACCGGGCGTGGGCGCTGGGTTGAGCCGGGCCCACGTACTGTGACCCGGTAGGCCCATTCTACCCTTACCTGGCCTGATCCATTATGCAGATTTAAAAGTTGTGGCAGCCAATGCTCTAAGAATGCTGTCAGCTGACCTCCCTCTTCCTGTTCGGGCAGGCCCAACAACCGAATATGTTTTCTACGACATCGATTTTCGAGGTCATCAATGTGGTTTTCTAGGTTCAGGACTCGATTCTCGAGAAAACGGATGTGGTCGGCTGTTGATTTTATCCCAGTCTCTGAGGCTGCGGCCTTCGACTCCACCTCTCTGACTCGGCACTCCAATTCCTGAATGTCTCTGCCCTGCTTCTGCAGCTCGGCTGATAGTGCTTCTCTGCTCTGCCGAGACTCATCGATAAAAGCATCAATCTTCGCCTCCCACCTGGCAAACATCTCCTCAAAGCTCATCTTCATTGGTAAATCTCCTGAAGTAGCTGAAGACACCTTTGTTGCAGATGAAGAGGGAGAGGGTGGGGGAGGGGTCCCTGCTTTCTTAGAGCCGCCTGTTCCCTTCCCTTTACTCATTTTCCAGCTAGTATTAGACTATTTAAATGTACTAATAGGTAACTATTTAAGGTTAACAACTATTATAAATGGTTTAGTGAGTGTGGTGGGGGTGGATAGCCCACTTTTCCCAAGTTTTGGGTAGAGCACTGTGGACTCAGTCTTGCTGGGTCGCCGCCATCTTGGATCCCCCCCCAAATATTCTTTAATCAAGATAATGAATTTCACCTTGGCTTCTCAAGTGTTCAGGAAGGAGAAAGTGAGGACTGCGAATGCTGGAGATCAGAGTCGAGAGTGTGGTGCTGGAAAAGCACAACAGGTCAGACAACACCCAAGCAGCAGGAGAGTCAATGTTTTGGGCATAAGCCCTTCATCAGGAATCTCAAGTGTGCACACTCAGGGGTGTTGGTGGCAGTGTAGTAATGTCAGAGGACTAGTAAGCTAGAGGCCTAGGTAAACCTCTGGGAGAGACAATCAAATCCCACTATTGCAGCTGGTGAAATTTAAGTTCTATTAATAAAATCTGCAATTGTTTTCAACGAAGGGAAACAGTTGCTTCCTATCCACCCTGTCCATGCTCCTCAATCAGCTCCAATGTAAACAACCAACTTTATCCAGTCCCTTTTCATAGCTAAACTGCTCCATCCTAAACAACATCCTGGTAGTCATCTTTGAAGATTCTTTTGACTCTGGATCAGTTCCTACAGATTTGAAGGTAGCTAATGTAAGCCCACTATTTAAGGGGAGGAAGAGAAAAAACGGAATTATAGAACATCAAGTTAGAAGTCAGTAGCGGTGAAAACACTGAAGTCCATTATCAAGGATTTTATAGCAGAATACTTAGAAAACAGTGGTAGAATCAGACACAGTCAGCATGGATTTACAAAAAGGAAATTACACTTGACAAATCTACAGAATTGTTCTGAAGATGTAACTAAGAGTTGATCAGGCAGAGACAGTGGATGAGATTAATTTCAAAAGACTTTCAACAAAGTCCCATAAAAAGAGATGTGAAGTACGCCCTACTAATGTCCTCGAGATCCATGCAAAAATTGTCCCCTTGGTCCCTAATGGATCTATTCTTTCTCTGGTTATTCTGTTACTTATAATACACTTGTACAATATCTTGGGATTCTCCACAATCTTACCTGCCAGTGTTTTTTTTTCATGTCCCCCAAAGAAAAAAAAATTGAAATGGGAATGACACAAAGCAAAAGATGCGTATGATGCATAGAAGAGGTGCTTGACCACTGATGTACTCTTGCTCATTAAGGCACAATTCACAACCTGAATTGCACATGTTAAGATCCAAATTATGGATCCTATTTTGTCATGCATCATGGTCAAGAGTGAATGCAGTCATGTTTGGATAGAAAAAGCAACATTTGAAATCATTTCAGAAACAAAATATTTTGTCAATATTTGAGCAAAACCTTCATGCGAGTTACATTTATTAACCCTTAATAGATCAAAAGGATATTGACAAGGTGCTGGTGTGCCCAGACAGGTGGCAGATGAGGTTCAATACACATGTGTGAGCTGATGAATTTGGATAGAAGAATGTTGAAAGACAATACAAAATAAGGGGTACAATTCTAAAGTGGGTGCACGAGCAGAGACACCCAGATGTAAATGGGCACTGATCATTGAAGATGGCAGGACAGGTGAAAAGAACAGTCAAACTGGAATTCTCAACTTTATTAATAAAGACAGAGTATCAGAGCAGGAAGCTATGTGGGACTTGTACAAGACATGTGTTAGACCCCAGCTGGAACGCTGTGCACAGCTGTGGGTGCCACATTACAGCAGAGATGTGAACATACTTGAGTGTGTGCGAAACAATTTACAAGAATGGTTCCAAGAATGAGAAATTTCAGTTATGAGAATAAATTAAGTGGGACTGATCTCCTTCTAGAGAAGGTGGCCGAGGGGAGATTTGAAAGGGCTTTCAAAATCACAAGTGGGCTGACAGAGAGATGTTGTTCACAATCAAAAGAATAAACAATGAGGAGCACAAATTTAAAGTGAATTTGATATGAAGCAACAGTGGTGTAAATAATTCTTTCACACAGTGAGTAGTTCAAGTATGGAATGCCTGCCTGGGAATATGGAGGCAAGTTCAATGAGGCACATAAGAGGGAATTGCATGGTTATTTATATAGAAATGGTGTGCAGGAGTTTAGGTAAAGGCAGAAGATTGGCACTGGGTAACAGAATTAGTGCAGGCACAATACCACTCTCTGCATGAAACGCTGCCTCTTAGGTCCCTTTTAAATCTTACCCCCCTCACCTTAAAACTATGTCCTCTAATTTTGGACTCTCCTACCCTGGGGAAAAAACTTTGGCCATTTACCTATCATGTTCCTCATGATTTTATATATTTCTATAACGTCATCCCTCAGCTTCCAACACTCCAGAGAAAATTGCCCCAACCTATTCAGTCTCTCCCTATAACTCAAACCCTCCAACCCTGGGAACATCCCTGTAAATCTTTTCTGAACCCTCTCAAGTTTCACAACATCCTTCAATTAGCAGGGAGACCAGAATTGAATGCAGTATTCCAAAAGTGGCTTAACCAATGTCCTGTATACCTGCACCATGACCTCCGAACTCCTATACTCAATGCAATGAACCAATAAAGACAAGCATACCAAATGCCTTCTTCATCACCCTGTCTACCTACAACTCCCACTTTCAAGGAACTAAGAACCTGGACCCCAAAGTATGGCAACATTCTCCAGGACCTTACCATTAATTGTATAATTCCTGCCCTGATTTGCCCAACCAAAATGCAACATCTCACATTTATCTAAAATAAATTCCAACTGCCACTCTTCAGCTCTTTTCCCCATCTGATCAAGATCCCATTATATCTGAGATAAACTTTGCTGTACACTACACCACTGATTTTGGTGTCAGCTGCAAACTTATTAACCGTACGTCCTATATTCACATCCAAATCATTTATATAAATGACAAAAAAGCACTGGACCAAGCACTAAACCTTATAGCACACCACTGGTCACAGGCCTCCAGTCCGAAAAGCAATCTTGCACCACCACCCTGTTTCCTACCCTCAAGCCAATTTTGTATTCCATATGATGTAACCTTACTAACCAGTCTACCATGAGGAACTTTGTCAAACACCTTACTGGAGTCCATTGCTCTGTCTTCATCAATTTTCTTAGTCACTTCTTCAAAATATTCAAGTTAATGAGACACTGTTTCCCATGCACAAAGTCACATTGATGATCTCTTGCCTTCAAAATACATGCAAATCCTATCCCTCTGATTCCCA